>NC_137467.1:158016866-158276642 GCF_964235325.1 Thermobia domestica
CCTGTGTGCGTGCCAAAATATCGAAAAACACACCAGACAACTGTAACCCATTTGTTTTGGAAACAATAAAACAATCTCACGTGTGCGAGGGGAAGGGTAGCACTGCGGAAAGAACAGGTATTTACTCACGGTCAGTTCACAGCAGGAGTCCATAGTACCAGACCCTTTTGGTTTCATTTTGTCTTTCTACTCGTTTGTGCTGGCTATATGCCTGCTTAGTTGGTAAACATTGAGATAAGTCAGTGAAGGAATTGTTCATGTGAGAAGGAGAAGAGCAAAAGAAGAAAAATGAATGAATGATAAAGCATACCAAAAAAGTTGAGAATCATAATTTCCCGTTTTCAGCCTATTTTTAAAAAAAATTCCAAGTTGAAAAACTTGAGAAACGGGAAGCATTCAAAAAACGGTTGAACAAAAAATGGAAACGGCATTACCAGAAAATTACGCATATAAAATTAGCGCCAATAATGAAGATAGGATAACTGTTCGTTTAAGAACAAAGACAAAAGAAGGTTTAAATCCTACCAAAAGAAGTCCTACGTAATTTTTAGAGTACTTCGATCTTTCAAGATAAATGGCAAATACGTGCTGTTCAAGGTGAGTATTTCATTTTAATATAGTTCAAAGGAAGTGCTATTTTTGGGTAGATTTTACAAGACATGCTCCAGCTGCGCATCGATAAGTAGGACCCTTTTTAAAAAGTAGAGTAGAGTAGAGTAAGATGTAAATAAGTAGGGTAGGAGTTAGGAACGGGTTAGTTTAAAGTTGAGTAAGTTTTGATCCATTTTCATAAAATTATTAGTGTGTAATTTCACGTTTCTCAGTGAGTATACCTGCTGGAGCGGGCGTTGTAACGTTAGCCTTTTTTTCTTTCTTTTTAAGGTAGCGCATTTCCTAAAATTACATCCTAAGGAGTGTTGTAATTCTTGAAACAGTGTGAAAAAGGGGCCTATGTTTAACAGAGGGATCCATTTCTGTTTTTCTAAAAAATGTTAAAATTTTGGTCATTTCTGTTCACATTACGTTAGTTGAGGTAAGTTTAGGTTAGGTTAGTGTAGGGGTCCAGCATAATTTTCCAAAAAAAAAAATAGAGTTTTTCTGATTTCTTCTAATTGTAGGTCAGTTCAGGTTAGCTTAGGTTAGTTTAGGTTATGTTATGTTACGTCTAACTACCTGCATCATCAATTTCTCCTGGTTTTTTTTTTAATTTTTTTACATGCTCCTGGACCCCTTCTGCTAAGCATACTCCTGAAAAGTTGTGCAGCACGAAAAAAGGTATTCAAATGGTAGGTTATTGTAACGAAGTAAATAAAAAATGAATTGTGCCTTGAAATTTAAAATCGCTCTGCTACTTCTATTTGTCTTTACGTATTGAACTGTATACATTAAAACTGGTTGCAAAATTTCTGATCGCAGTTGAGGACCAGGTAATTCGGCGATAGGAATATTGCCTTTTACATTGTGAATGGACAGTCGAGCGCAAGTCTGACTTCTGAGATCGTATCTTAAATTTCGTGCCGATATAGTCGAAATGGCAAATATTTACTTAAGCCAATTCATTTCAAAAGTAATATATGGCGAATAAGTTGTTTACGTGTAAGAGTTAACGAGGGAAAGTTAGGTTTAGTTTGCTAAAACTTAATTGCTTCTTAAAAAAAGTAACATTGCTTCCTAAAAGACGTTTATAATGGGATACTTCATACATCATACTTCGCATATAGTATTATGATTACCTTCGAAGCTGTTAGTTTCCGTGTTTGCCATTTTTTGTTTACTGTTTATTGCACCTTATAGTAATGCTTTCAGATCTCTTAAGTTGAGGTAAAACGTTTTGCTTTATTACCACAAACACACATATAAAATATAATACAATATAATTTACAAGTGTGACAATTTACAATAAACAATAATACAAATGTACCAAAAGGTCATGAAAAGACAATCAAAACTATCACAATATATGAAACTTCCATTGGGTTACAAAAACGTACACTACTTCCTTCTTTTGTAAGAAATGTTGCATTCTCTAACAAGACCCCAACAATAGTCCCCCATCATTGAAGGATCCCATCGTCCCTGGTACCTTTTCTCCATTGCCATTATATCTTGGTGGAATCTTTCCCCCGGTTCGTCGCTGAGAGCACCTAGGTTAGCAGGAAAGAAGCTGAGGTGGGAGTGCAAAAAGTGGATTTTTAAAGACATCCTACAACCCAACTCTTTGTATTTCTGTATCATGTCCTGTACGATTTCTGTGTAGCTCTCAGCTTTGTTATTGCCCAGAAAGTTGCGCACAACACACTTAAATGCTGTCCAGGCAGCTAGCTCAGCACTGTTTAACTTGCTGTCAAAGCTATCATCAAGCATTAATTAACTAATTTGGGGACCAATAAACACTCTCGCTGAAATCTTAGCATCACTCAGGTTAGGGAACTTATCTCGCAAATACTTGAAACCTTCACCAGATATGTCCAGGGCTTTGACAAAGTTTTTCATAAGTCCTAACTTGATATGAAGTGGCGGTAGTAATATCTTATTAGGATCTACCAAAGGAGCGTATTTGACGTTGCATTCTCCAGGTACGTAATTCACTCTAGGTTCCCATTCCTTCACTTCATAATGTTTGTCATCAGCTCCGCTATCCCATAAACATAAAAAACATTGGTACTTCGTGTAACCGCACTGCAGTCCTAATAAAATACCCACTACCTTGAGATCACAACATATTTGTCAACAATGGTCCTTGTAATTTATAAGATTTAGCAAAGTTGACATGGTGTCATAGAATTCCTTAATCTTCACTGAGTGCGCAAGTAGTATAGAAGGTTTTTTATTTCCATTATGTAAAAGGACAGCTTTAAGGCTGACCTTTGACGCGTCGATAAATAACCTCCATTCTTCTGGAACGTAAGGAATTCCTAGCTCCGCCATCAACCCATTTATATCCGTACATACGCCCACATTATCTTGCATTGAGAAATAGCTTGAAAATTGAACATGCCTTTTCCTGTACACTGATATGTTCGTTTCTGCATCCGATAAGTTCCACTGCTGGAGCCTTGATCCCAGAAGTTCCGCCTCTTGTTTTGTCAGGTGCAAATCACGGACTAGGTCATTAAGTTCACATTGCCGGATGAAATGTGGCTCGCGAACACAGTCAGGGATGAACGTTGGATCCTTGGATGTACATGTTGATGTCGATGGTTCATCAAGGTCATGATCATCACCAGAGTCTTTTGGCCATATCTCTTCCCAGTTGGTAGGGGGCTCGGGAAGTGGAAGTTCATCCCCGTGCGGAATAGGTCTAATTGCGGATTTAACGTTGGGATAACTTATTGTGTATTTCCTTTTTTTAGAATGTCCCTTAACTACTGTGAGACAAAAATAACAATCATCCAGATGGTTGGTGAGTTCTCTCCACACCATTGGTACAGCAAATTTCATGAACCTCCGTTTCCCTTTGGCCCATGCTACAACAAAATACTTTCGTTTGTGTAATATTTACCTGTACCTTGGGCAGAAAGTACTCATACATATGCACTGTGCTTAGTAGAATGTTCATTTCATATTAACAAAAGAAGAATGTTTTTAATATATGTAAGTGATTATTATGGGATAGTTTATGATATGGACATGTTTTATGGTTACCTAGTCAGTGAGTTTGTGTACTTAACAGTTTTAAGAAAAGGATATTATAAGTTATATCAAATAATAAACCAGTTTAACATCGTTTATAGACGTTGTCAGTTTTATTAAAAAGGTGAGATTAATGGTATTTAAATATCGAAACTAATATTTTTATGTCAAAGAATTACTACCACTTCGGATTTTTATCCCAGCAAACGAACCAGGTTTACGACTATCTTTTGATAAGTCGTTATAAAAATTTGGTGCCGAAACCCGGGACTTTGTAAATTCAATTCCCGAAGAAGAGTAAGGCTGAATTTACTTTCATATTACAGTTAATGAATACGAACTTAACAATATTGCGAAGTGGTAAAGTAATCATAAGAAAAATGGACAACGAAACAATGCAGCAGGAATCAAATACTAGTGACAGCGGTGAGACTAGTGTAACACCATAATTGGCATCGGAGGATATCTTGTTAGCTTTACAGCGACAAATAATGCAGATGTCTACCGAGATAAAGCAGACCATGGAACAGAAATTCAAAGAATCTAGCCAGACCATGGAACAGAAATTCAATGAATCTAACCAGACCATGGAACAGAAGTTCAACGAAGCTAACAAACAAAATGAAGAATTAAAGCAGACCATGGAACAGAAATTCAATGAATCTAACAAGACCATGGAACATAAGATAGAACTGAAGTTTGACGAAGCTAACAAGCAATATGAAGAATTAAGTAGACGGATAGAACAGAAATCCGACGAAACGAAACAGACAATTATCCAGGTGGTGAACGACATTTCCTCACAGTTCGAGGAAAAGTTAAAAAGGATATCCGATGATTGTCAAGAAAAGCACAATCAACAAAACCAAGAAATTAGTGCTGTAAAAAAAGGATTTAGAAGTAATAGAATCATCCATTAAACAGCAAAAGATCCAGGTCAGCAACAACTCTAATAACATACGTGTAAATACACAGTTGTTAGCTACTATTCAGGAAGAGATTAGAACGTTACAGGCTAAAGACAACATTTTCCGTAATAACTTGGGTAGTGATCGCTTTGAGTTGCCCCACTCACCAGATATGAACTCGCCTTCGCCCGGATCTGATGAGGATATTATACTAGAAGAAAGTTGTCCAAAGAGCACTGATGAGCGAAACATAGATGGTGTTATGACACAGCACGTCACGGATAGGAACAATCACTCAACAAGAACAAGGAATGAGAAAAAGAAGGTAAAATTAAGTGTTAAAATGAGTGAAATTAGAGCTATGAGCAAATTCAGTGGTAAGTGTAATGAGAATGCTACTTCTTTCTTAGAGAAATTCCAAGACGAATGTAATATAATGTCTATCGATCGATCACAATATATGAAATTAATACCCCATGTATTACTCCCACCTTGTTCCTTATGGTTTAAAGCAATACGTGATCACATTAGTATCTATGAGGAATTCAAAGCGGCATTGATCGCAAATTATGAAAATGACTTTTTGCTGGCAAATAGAGATGCCACCCTTAGAAATCAACACTTCAATCCTCGATTGCACAAATCTCTTGTAGAATTTGTTGTAAATGTCTACAACGACTTAAAGGTCGTTAATCCTTTGCAATCGGAATCGAGAATAATAGCATCGATTCGAAATTTACTTCCATTTAAACTGCAACAGATCTTATTTTCCACACAGTGTATGAGTTTCAGCCATTTATTGATGCTTGTCCAATGCTACGAAACTCAATACCATGCCATGAACCCACAATCAGGAATGGGTAAAAGTAAGAATAATTCAGATCATTTGGTGCCTGTTCGGAATTTAAATATTCGGAGTGTGAATAATACCGGACCTAACCTAAGCCGAGTATACTCTAGCAATCAAAATGCGCACAATAGGCAAGGTTATGTAGAGAATCCGCCTAACTTAATTAATAGTAGCCATTCGTATGTTAGACCATATAGTCAAAATAGATTTAAAAATCGAAGTACTGAGCGAAATTCCCGAAATGCAGCGAACTACGTGGATAGACGTAATTGGAGATCAAGAGATGGGACTTCATACCAAAGTCAGAATCACGATGAAAGACATGTACAACACAATGTAGAACCTAATCATGATAGCGCAGTACAGTGTACTTTATTAGAACCGTATGCAAGTTCGAATGTAACCTGATTACCGTTACTGAAATTAGGTTAAATTCATGTTAGTTGTAGATTCTTGTAAATTTTCATTTTAAGTTTATGTGTTAATATCAATAATGAAAACGATTCTTAAAATTACTTGAAATGCTTAAATAGAGTCTTAGGTAGACTGGAAAATTAATTTTCAAATGATTTTTTTTCTTGTTAATATGAGGAATTATAATTCGATTTATAATTAATTAAAAGCAAAGATTAATTATATTAGATTGATTTGTGTTGAAAACTTAATTATCAAAGATTATGTTAAAAAGAAGCTCTATTCTATAAAATCAATTATCCAACGACTACCTTGAAAGAAATTCTTCTTTATTATAACATCTTAGTGCTACTATGTATACCTTTAAATGCAACATCCGACTTATTTGTTATTTAATGCGCCCGTAAGGATTAATATTATTTGTAACCCACGTTTGTCCTTTACATTTTTTCGAAATCGCACCCGTCGACGATTAATTAAATAAGCGACGATATTTTAATAAGGAAATATATTAATAATATAGTGGATAATAATAAAATAAATATAATTAATGTAATTAAAGATAAATATTGATAAAATGAAAGAATTGTTATGAATGTATTTATATATATATGTATATGTGAAATATAATGAATAGATATACAAGGTGCGATCAAAATATGATGGACATATCTAATATAAGAACACTAATGTAAACGGACCAGTGGTTCTTGAAGATAAAAGCCAAGCCTACTCATGACTTTTATGTTCAGTCCCTTTGTCGAGCGACATTTTTATACAACAAAATACTTTGGTTTGTGTAATATTTACCTGTACCTTGGGCAGAAAGTACTCATACATATGCACTGTGCTTAGTAGAATGTTCATTTCATATTAACAAAAGAAGAATGTTTTTAATATATGTAAGTGATTATTATGGGATAGTTTATGATATGGACATGTTTTATGGTTACCTAGTCAGTGAGTTTGTGTACTTAACAGTTTTAAGAAAAGGATATTATAAGTTATATCAAATAATAAACCAGTTTAACATCGTTTATAGACGTTGTCAGTTTTATTAAAAAGGTGAGATTAATGGTATTTAAATATCGAAACTAATATTTTTATGTCAAAGAATTACTACCACTTCGGATTTTTATCCCAGCAAACGAACCAGGTTTACGACTATCTTTTGATAAGTCGTTATAATGCAAGTAAAGTGACGTAGCACGGTGCCCAAGTTTTGTCCTGATCTCCCACACGACATCCGAAATATATATTATATGCTAGTTTCACCGATGGCGTAACGGATCTACACTGTCCTTTAACTACAAACTGGCCACACACATAACAAAAACTATTTGGTGAGTTAACACACGAACGCCGTCCTCTTGACGCCATTGTACGGATCACAAACTAAACTTCTGGTCTTACGTGGGTATAATGCCGTTAAGATCAAACATGAAAGCACTCTTAGCAGCAAAGACAACTTTGAAAGTGAAGTAGTGTTAAACCACACGTCAATATAAAAATGTACAAAACTCCCTCACCAGGTGTCCAGAACACAAGAAAGAAACAAATGCGCGGGAGGAGGGGGGAAACGATACCGTAGTGGAAAATTCAGACTGCATTAGTTCATTGTTGTCAACAATGAGTCTGTATTCCATTCTTTCTCTCTTTTGCATTCTGTTACATTTGATAACAAATATTGATAACCATTTCATGAACAAAACGAAAAAACTTGGAGAATTGTATATATATATATGTATTAAGATGTACATATACTGTACCTTTAAAAAAATATACGTTGGAAGTATTTACAGAGAGCAATACAAGTGTGTTATATACTATTGTAAATATTCATTTTTATGTCTGTGTTTGTAGTAATAAAGGAAATCGTTTTTACCCCAACTCAGGAGATCTGAAAGCATTACTATCAGGTGCAATAAACAGTGCACACAGTATACATACAAATATATTTATTTCTCTAGAAAGAACAAAGCGATTTTTACGAAACTTTTAGGGTTTATTAAATATAAATCAAGGTATACTTAGGTATAATTTCTATGTTACTATATGTAAGGGGACAGGAGCTAGGGGAATAAAATATCTGAAAAAGGGAAATTTTTGAGGGAATTTCCCGAAAATCCCTCTGTTACGGGAAAACTGTACGTGATGGAGAGAAACCGAGTGCATATTCGAATTCAGTGCAAAAAGTTCCTTTAAGATCAGGTGATTTTTCTCATGTAACAAACAAAAAGTTTAAATTTGTTAACTAGTGTAATCAAATGACATCGGGTATATTCGCAGCTTGTGCTGTCGTAGGACTAGTTTTTCGTTTATTCTCTTTGTAAACTGTCATATTATTCACACGTATCTTCGTCTTCACATTATACTGAACATTGTGTTTTTTAACGTGTTACATTATGAGGATAGAAAGTGTAATGTGAAACTTCCTTGTTTTTCTAGTGTGAATACAGATGTCAGCATAATACCTATCCGGAATATCGTGGAAGGAAGCAACCTTCGAAGAAACATACAGGATGTCCGGCAGAGATACATGTGACAATTAAAGCAGTGACTGCCAGAAATAGGTATGAATTTACTTCGTTTTGTTTGGTGGGTGATGGACGGAGTAGTTGTGAAAAATGGGTACTTCCTGTCCTCAGTTCGAACCCAATAGTATGTATGTGCTACACGAACACTGTTGCTTGTGCTTTTTCGGGGTACTTACGTTTTTCGCCAACTTTCATTCCAGTAATTCGTTAATCAGAATTCCAAAATATGTCTCAATTACGGTGCACTCGTACAGTGTGTAACGTGGAAAGTTAAAAGAAAGATTTCGTTATTTTTTCCCCCTTGAATGGTATTGAACAAAATGTTGCATAATGCCAGTCACCAAATTAAATTTCATAACTTTTTTTTTTATCAACCACGAATTATTCAAAGTAAAATTAATATTACTAGGCGACAAAATTTCCACCAATGTTCAGACACTTGTAATAGCGGTTGATCAAACCTTTCTCACAGAGACATCCTACCAGTGAAGGCAACTATAACTTCACTGCGTTTTTTTTCTTCATCGTAGTCACTATCAAAGTGCGTAACAGTAAATTGAGAACCGGATGTGGTTAAATTTCACTATAACTTCCGGTTTCAAGATTGAGCCATAGATCAGAAACGGTAAAAGATAAACAAAAGGCAGAAACGAAAAATGTGGTTTTTTTTCTACAATAGATTAAGCGTGTAAAAAATAAGTATCATTTCATTCGATAATCTGTTCAAAACGAAAGAGGTATGAATTAACAACTTACGGTTTTAATACTGATTTTCATAGAGCAAAAATGGTACCAGATATCGAGAAACGGTTTCTTGGAATTGATTCGGCATCTTAAGGAAAAATACCATCCTTATCTGTATCTTCCTGCTATAAGAAGAAGTTGTAGAAATCTACTGCTTCCGGTTTCCATATTAATCTAGAAAGAGCAGAAATGATGAAAGATAGAAAGAAGCTGTTTTCTGCAATCGATTTTGCATTTAAAGAATAGTTTCCACCTCCTTCACCTATGCTCTATTTAAATCGAAAGTTACAGAAATTAGCCACTTCCGGTTTTAACAGTGTTTGCCATAGAATGAGAACGGTAATAGATAACAGGAAAGGTTTACATGGAAAGGCAATGACAGGCGTTTACATTTGAATTTGCGTAAGGCACCTGATATGTAGATCTATTAGTTATTTAAGTAGATCGTTACTAGTTGTTGTAGTATGTAAATTAAATTGCGGATTCCTTACTTTTATATAATACCAATAGTTGTTTGTTGTACTCCAGTTTACTCTTTTAACTCCGAGTACTACTTTCCTAAGGTGTTTCGAGAGCCCTTAGAGTGGATTATCTAGTTTGATATACCTAATATGATTCTTTGATTGTCGCTTTAATATCTATTTTGGTCATTTCTATATAACTTTTAATCACACCATCCCACCTTATTTATACCGCTATTTTGTAGTTTACCTTACATTAATCAGTCTTTATCGTATCATGTAGCAATGCAGGTTTAATTTAGTGTATATTGCATCCATTTATGCATAAGAGTAATTTTTCCATCTATACATGCGATTCGTCATGTATCCTATTTTATACATACAAAATTTCACAATCTCTTTTGTTTCGTTGACACTTCAATAATTTTTGGTATTTGTGACTGCTACATGTTTTTGCACTTACATGACTATGCAGTGCTGCGAACTTTAACATTAATTTTGGCCGCGGTGGGTCAGCGGTAGAGCGTTTACCTCTGATGAGTGGGTTCCCTGGTTCAATTTCAGCTCGCGCCAAGTGGGCATTGCTGTGAACAAACATCGTGTGCGTAGTTGTTTCGAGGTTCTCCCGCTTCCCATTTTCATCATTTCATTCATTTCTCATCATCACCGTTCCCTTAGCTTCAGTGCATAATCGTTGGACGTTAAACTAGATATTTCATTTCATTTAACCATAATTATCATATCTCTTTAACGGTTGAAAATATCAGTGTGCTGTAAACTGTACTAAAATTTTATATCTTTTGAAAACAATCCAGAAATAAGATATGATACGTATGTGAACACTTTTTCGAAATAAAGTCAAAGTTTGAATTCCTTGTAACTTAGTTTCTGCTTTTTAGAAATGTTATATCCTGATTATAGTATTCTTCGATGTGCAATGTTTCGTCCATCTCATTTGCGTTGTTACTGTTATAGAGACCTCCAAGATTGAATCGTTTTATGGTTTTTGTGATAGTGGCATCCTAAGTTTGCAGCACTGAACAATAAGTATTGTACTATGTGTTTTCGTTTCGGATGTAAATTTGAAGTTTGTAATAGCCTGACGAGAGGTATTTGAAAAAAGAAGTTTGTGATGAGTTGACAACACTGTAATTTTAGTGATATTAGCTAGTATGTCAATATCGCTCTACCGATATTTGAATAGTTCATAATGTTAACTTTTTGGTCTATTAGTTTAAAAGTTATTAGGGTGTTAGAAAATAAATGGTCCAACCTCTATAAAAACGCAAGTAGATTAGCTTTTAAAATTTAAAATTATACCTTGAGAATTGCTTTATATTAAAATCTACTTTCTTTGATTTGTAGGTCGAAGGACCCATTTCTACCGGATTATCCAACGGTTGTTACAATTTACGATAAACACAATCACAGGATTTGGGCAGCAGAAGCCTTGCGGTATCAGGAGCCAAATGAAGATACTCAGGTCAAGTTTCTCGAGTTAAGGAGAGGTCTATCACCATCTCAAGCTTTGGAAGTCCATAAGAAAGATTTAATGGATGAACACGATGACTATTACATCGCGGCAGCAAATAGAGAACTGTGTCCCGATCTTCACTGGATATATAGACTATACTATAAAGTTGTGCAAAACGAAGAAGGCTGTTCTTCTAAAGGTCTTGTAGTTAGTATTGATGAAAAAGTTAAACAGCTGCAAGAACAATGCCTATCTGCAAAATTTGTTTCTATCGGCAATCATTTCGCAGTTTCAATCTGTACACCATCAATGAATAGGGTGCACCGTCTGAAAAGCAGCAGTGATATTTGTTTTGTTGACAGTACGGGAAATGCAGACAGACATAATTGTAGAATATTTTTATTAATGGTGGACAGCTGTGTGGGTGGACTTCTTGTGGGTGCCATCATCACAAGCTCTGAAGCGGAGGAGGTTCTAAGAGTAGGGTTAGAATCGTACATCTCACTTTTGTCTGACTTGGCTTTTGGTGGTCGTGGTGCAGCAGGCCCATCTTTGTTTCTAACTGATGATAGCACCAGTGAGCAAAATGCTCTTCGCCAGTGTTTTCCTGACGCTACGTTGCTTCTTTGTATATTTTATATATTACAAGCTATATGGCGTTGGTTATGCAGCGCTAACAATGAAATTCCTAAGCCAGCTAGACAAGAATTGTTTTCGTTTGTGAAGACACTAGTAAATACAAGAAGCGAAAAGGAATTTGTAGACATTTTAAAGGAGAAATCCGAATTGATCAGAAAATACCCCAAGTTCGAAAAGTATTTGCATCATCTTCTGAAAAGAGCTCAGGCTTGGGCACTGTGTTACAGATTAGAGTTACCGGTACGTGGTAACAATGCAAATAACATTGCAGAAGCCGCATTTAGTGTATTGAAGGACAATGTGCTCCTCCGTAAAAAGGCACTTAGTATACTTCAGTTGATGCAGTTTATTGCTATTGATATGTGCTCATACTACGAAAGGAAAATAATTCACATCTTCAATGGTAGGACGGAATTGCACCTCCAATCCCGCTATAAGGCGGACTCATCAAAGACAGATAAGCTCCAAGTGAAACACAAGGAAGGATCCTTGTATGAAGTAACTTCATCTGTTTCTGAGAATGTTAAATATCTGGTAGATATTGATGTTGGTTTATGTGATTGTATTGTTGGAAAAACTGGTGCACCGTGTAAACACCAACACGCCGTGTCAGTGAAGGAAAACGTTGCAGTACGGAACATGCTGCCTATGGACTCCCTTACGAGGAAAGTGTTTTTCTGTGTGGCAACGAACAAAAGCAATGTCCCAGAGGAATGGTTTGGTTCACTTAATTTTGAGAGCCCGAGCAAGACAAACAACCCAATTATAACCAGTAATGTTGAAGCAGAAATCCGTCAATAACAACATCAAATGGATGGTGACGCGTGTGTCGATTCATTTCATGGCAAAGAGGATGTAATTTCAATGCTTGACGAAGTAGTCATAGATTTAAAGCAGAAATACGAACACGACCCAGGACACTTCTGTCAAGCAATTAAAACTTTTCACAAGAAATACTTCCAATTGAAAACAGAGGCGGGTATTTTATCAGCTTTGCATAATTTTGACAGCGCTCATGACTACCGTAGAAAAAATGCTACCTACATACCAGTTCAGCCAACAGCTATTGCCAGAAGAAAAAGTAGTATGCCTGGAAGGAAGTGTGTAGTAAGTGGTAGACCCCCAAAATCTTCGTTCATACTTGAACATCAATATTCTAAAAAGCGTACGGCATCTGGCGAAGTGGAAAAAAATAGAAGTAAAGCACCCCACAGTTTGTCAGCTTGTGTGAGCCAAAATGTTTCTTTAGGAAAGAAGTAATCCTTCGATGTATGTGTAAGTTATTGTAAAGGTGGAGCAACTATGAATTTCCATACTTAGCGAGCTTGTAAACGTACTCTGGTATTTTGTAGTCGATATATGAGTCTAAAAGGAGTGTAAGTCAAAATGTTGTCATAGATAACTGTTGCCTTATTTAGAGTTTACTTAAAGAGAAGTCATTGATGAAAAATTCACGCAAAAAAGTTATTCAAGCAATGTACGTTTTTGAAAAAGTGGACCATATTATGAAAGAAAATAACAAATGATTAGGAATAATTTTTCAGTATACATGGGCAGGGACGTGTTTTCTCCTCAAAACGACGCAAAGTTCGAAATCTAAGTGATGTTTAAGTATTAAAACCTCTTTTTAACTGATGTAATCTCTTTTTAATTTCACTTGCTGTCTCAGTATACATATATATATATTATAGAGTGTTAATGATCTACACCGACAAACTAGAAGAGGTCATTCCTCACATCAAGATATAAGAAAAAGTTCATATGGACCTATGGCGAAAAATGCATAATTTCAGAGCTAGGGCTGTCCAAAATAGCGAAAAAGCCAAATTTTAATAGGTTCTATTTCGAATTCCAGAAACTGTGCATGTTGGTCCTTATCAGCGTAAAGGAAGCCACGTATACAGAATTTAAAAGTGCATGTTTCGTTAATTTTCAATAAGTATACATGGTATTTCATACAAGGTGTAATGTTCAGATATGCTCTCAATAGAGTTTCCAGATATACCCCGATTTCAAGGAGGGTCCAAAGTAGACAGGAGGTAAGCCTTGACAACAATGAACATCCAATGCTTCGGAGGGAAGTCAGAAATGTTAGGAACCGACAGCTACATGCTTCTTTGTGTACGGAATAATGTGTGATGCGATGTATTTCGTCACGGTATATTTCATATTTCCTTCACTTATAAGTGTGAAAGAAATCATTTCAACATGCGTTTTTCCGAGTACTTGAAACCCTGCTGCTGACGATCCTTAACACTTCTGACATCGCGCCAAAGGATTCTGTGTTCACTGCTATCAACGCTTATCATTTACCTACTTTGAACCAATCATAAAATTCGAGTATATCTCAAAATTCGGTTGATGGCATGTTTGGGAATTTAACCCTGTACACCCATTGAAAGTTAATGAAATATGCTTTTGGATTGCGTATGCATGACTTCCTTCACGTTGATAAGGACCACAATCCACAGTTTCTGGAATTCGAAACAGGGCCTATTGAAATTTGGCTTTTTCGCGACTTTGGACAGCCCTAGTTCTGAAACTGCACTTTTCCCACAAATCCATATAATTTTTTCTCTTTTGATGTAAGGAATCACCTCTTACAGTTTGTCGGTATAGTTCATTAACACCCTGTATATATATGCGTGTGTGTGTGTACAGGGTGCGGCAGCGTTCATAGTAGAATATTAGAAACCATCATGCATCGTTCATAGTACACCATCATGCAGTAACTAATTTATTTATTACCTCTTATGTCAATTAATAGTTAAAAGTACGCCATTTACTAATGTGTAAGTCATTGTTCATTGCGTGGATTACTTTTTGAATATGACTCCTGTCAAATGATGCTACCTCTGCACAACACATTCATCTAGGCGGCGTTGGAAGCTTTCCATAACTCGGCGTAACGTATTCCCTGGGACATTGCCGATGGCAGTTCTGATGTGATCCTTCAACTCAGGAATGGTGGCACAACCTGTTCGGAACACTTCTTGCTTCAGGTAGCCCCAAAGGAAAAAGTCTGCACATGAAAGATCAGGTGAGCTAGGCGGCCAGGAAATGTCAATAAAGCGGGAAATTACTCTACCTGGAAATGTCTGTTACAGGAAACACATGCAAATTCTGGCTGTATGCGAGGTCGCTCTGTCTTGTTGAAACCATAATTGTTCCACATCCACATTGACAATACCTAATTGGGGAAGAACGAAGTCTTGCAGCATCTTTAGGGAGCGTTCACTGGTGACAGTTACAGCCACACCGCTGTCATTCTTAAAGAAGTAAGGGCCATCGCGAGGCCTAATTTCCTGAGCAATCTGCAGCTTATATGGGTGAAAATGGAGATAATCGTGCAATATTCTCCTGAATAAGCGATGGGACATATGCAAAGTTTGCGAATGACAATGAGCGGATCTTTTTGGGCTACGCAATATTGCAGCACGAACATTTTCCATGGGTTCTGGTGTCCACACAGCTCTTTCACTTCTTCCCGGTTTGCCATTGGAAAGAGAACCTGTTGTTCGAAATGCACGTACCCACCTCACAATGGTCCGTCCATCTGGAACTTTCCCATGATGTCCTAAATAGAAATGTTGCTGATATAGACGATGGGTAACAGAGTCGTTATTCTTGAAATAACCTTCAACAGCAAAGACACGATGCTGTGCACTCCATCGCTCCATATTACTGTCACACTAAAAATAGGAGCTCATTAGTACACGAATGCGGCAGTTCAATCCCAGCCCCCGCCAAGTGGACTTTGTGGTGGATAAACACCATGTGCGTGGGTTTACTCGGGGTTCTCCCTTTCCTCCCACTTTCTTCATTCCACCATTTCATTCATTACTCATTATCACCGTCTCCTTTAGCCTAACCGGCATAAACGTGGGACGTAAAACAAAGATTTCATTTCATTTTTTTTACGAATGCGGCACGAGCTGGCGCACATTCATGCAGCACGTCATTGTATTACGCAAGTCAAATTACGCTATGAACGCTGCCGCACGACACACACAAACATATATATATATATATATATATATATATATATATATATATATATATATATATATATATATATATATATGCATAAAATGAGATGAAGTCTTTCCTTTCGGAGATTAATAAAGGTGAATGGTAATGAAAAATTGAACTATGGTAATGTGGAAGAAAACGGAAGAACTACGAGAAAATTAACGGACACGATGTTATCCACCAATAACTCACTTGATTTGGGATCGGAACGGGTACCGTTTGTACCAGAGATAAGCTATCAATCACCTGCAAATGTGTATGTTGTGCACAGTGCACACATTATTCAGGTTAATGTAAAAAAAATATATATATACCTTATATTTTCTTAATTTATCTGGAAGTAGAAAGCTTTTCCGCATAAAAATGGAGATTTAAAATTAATCGGCATGAAAATAGTATTATTTAAAAAAAAAAAGTGGCTTCGTATGAAAGAGAACTG
The DNA here is from genome assembly GCF_964235325.1 of Thermobia domestica. NCBI lineage: Eukaryota > Metazoa > Arthropoda > Insecta > Zygentoma > Lepismatidae > Thermobia > Thermobia domestica. The sequence continues at coordinate 158,032,998 of NC_137467.1, forward strand.
TATTAGATATTAATTCACAGTGTTAGAGAATTTTACCTTAGGTAGAAAACCTGTCATTTCAAGTGGAAATTTAACTTTGCATATATTAATGCATAAGAAGTATAGCTCGAAGTTAATTTTTTATTGCCCTGAATTTTTCCTGGCTTCCGAGGAACAAATCACATTTATTGTCGCTGTCGTGCGACCGATAAAAAATCAGTTCTTGTTTAAACTAAGGGTATATCATTTTTTAAAGTTGGATACAAGATGCATAGGTTTGCATGGACCGCCTTTGGTGGAGCAAGCCGTAATTATTTCGTATAAGTGAATTTTAGCCCACTGGCTGGAACACTGCAAAAGTTGACACATTCGTTACGTACTTTAGGGTAGCGTGAACCTCTTTTTTTATTCCCTAGAAATGCAATTTCTTACTTAATAAAAACAATCTAAGGCGATGAGAGCATTTGGTGGCGAGATGTAAATATTTAATGGATGTACGTCTGAATGAGGTTTTCCATATTTACACCAGGCAATTGTCGGGATGGTACCTAATTTACAGGTCCCAGGCCGATTCCTCCTTTTTCGGATTGTGTGCTCGCCGAGGGATGTCATTCCAAAATCATGACGGGCTTAAGGTCGTAGATGCCGTTAATGCTCATAAATTGTATTGTTAAATAAAACACGAAAATTGGACTTTTATGATACATCAGTTTGCACGCATATTTTCAATCTATCCTGTACCTTCATATGTCTGGTCTTCAATATCTTAGGCAATCATTTGAATCAAGTGAAGGAAAAATATTTTTCATTTGCCGTCGTATTGGAATTCTACACAAACTTAAATCCCTAAGATATTACTCTTCCTTTGCCAAATAAACAGCTTTTATGCATAAAACTTGGGAAAATTAGGGGTTCATTCTCATCTGGTTTGCGTCGAAATGTAGTTTTCTTTCTTTTTTTTTTTTTTTTTTTGACATTGAATATGTAAAGAGTGACATAATGATTCCGTGTGTTCAGTTCACTGCATTCTTTACCTTCGCCTATATTTAAGGAATTTCGCTAAGAAAATCAATCCTTTCTAAACCAGTAAAATCATTTGTTTAAAGAAACAATCCCTCAAAATCAATAAAATGATAAAGTTTACTCAATACAGAGATAAGGAATATTTTGATTCTCGTGGTTACAACCACCTTGAGACTATTTATCACGTATTTTCTTCTACATTTTTATATTGTTCACAAGAGCTCTACATTATACACTACACAATTGTTTCTGATTTCTTCTACGCTTCTTCGTTAGTGTATGCGAATATTATTAACACCAACAGGATCGCGATATAGGCGTCATTTATTTTTCCTACATTGTTGCCAAACATAACCAGTTCACAGTGCCTTATGGCTAGAGTTAAGTGTATTTCGAAAATATGCAGACGAGCAGACGAGCGAAGCGCACAGCCACAAGCAATACAAGACAAGGTTTGCACAGGAAATAAACAATAATAAATAATTTTAAATAATAATTCTACGTACATTTTTGTGCTTAGTTGTTTGTTGTAGGCCTCACTGTGGCTGAGGCATGCCTAGTCGAGATTTTCTTTTATGGGCATTTGTTGATTTTAGAATTTTATTTCTATTATTCATGTATTTTATGCGAATGAACATCCTAGTTCTTACATATATCTTAATTAAATATTTATTCACATCAGGATACTTTTCACTTATTTTCGCGGTTAGTCTTTTTACAGTTTTTTTAAACCAGACAATTTGCTGGTACCATTAATGTCATTGAAAATAAGTTCAAAACCCTCATTTTTGACATCCATTCCTCTGATGGAACGAGGAGACCACCACGCGACAGAAACTTGATCCAACCTTCAGATGCTGTACCGGGTATGGGAGGAAGTACATCCCTAGATAGTGTACCCATTGATGTGTCGTATTTTCTTCCTCGATGAGCGATGTAGCCAGCAAGAAATCGAAACCCTTCCACTGAACAATCTGTCTTTTGTTCAATAGCCGGTTATTCGGTAGGTGTTCTGTCATGTGATACAAAGATATTTTAGATTTCGGTTTCGCCCTCAATCATTGCCAAGGGTTGCGTCAAATCTGGTAGAATTGCTTCTAATAATTTCGATGTCAAGAAATCTCCATCATCTTCTTGCGCAAAAAGAATTTCATTCGAAAGGGGGATTTCATTTATATTTTTCCCCATAACCAAAAGCCGCAAACGGTGTTTAAATTCGATTGGTGTCGGATGGTCATAGCTCATGTAACCAAAATGGCTGGGCCAACGTTAACATATGGTTGCGTTGTTTTTTGGTGACAAAAGCAACGTTGGTCCAGTGTTCTTTGCGCCGTTATTTGCAACCAACCAAGTCCCAGTGTTGGCCCAACATCATTTTACGTTGGAATAATAATTGAATTCAACCAACCTTTTTGCAACAGTGGGCCATTGTTGATTTTTAGGTGTATTTTTTATATATATAAAATATGTATTAATGGAAAGTTTACAAAGGATTTCGTTTGCGCTACCTTCAACAACCTCATTTGTTTTAACTTTTACTATAATATTAGCGTCCTCTGCATAAAGGGATGCTTCTACTGGAGCAATATTACTTGGTAAGTCGTTAATATATATCAAAAATAATAGCGGCCTAATACGGATCCTTGTGGCACTCCACATGTTATTTCTTGTTTCTCTGATATGTAGTATGTAGCTTGGTTTGTATCCCTGTTATTGTATGTAATTTCCACTACTTGCTGCCGATTTGTCAGATACGATTGAAACCATTTGGATGCAATGCCTCTTATTCCGTAATCTTGTAGCTTTGAGAGAAGATTTCTATGTGACACTAAGTCAAATGCTTTCGAAAGATCCAGGAAAACACCTATACATTTCTCCTTAGTATCTAAACTTTTATGTACACTTTCCACGAAGTTATATATCGCGGTTTCCGTTGATTTCCCTTGTAGGAAGCCATGTTGCTTTTGTGTTATTAGATCATGTTTAAGTAAAATAGATGCTAACCGGACACTCATTGTGGTTTCTAAAATTTTTGAGAAAATTGAGAGAAGCGAAATAGGCCTATAATTTTCAGCGCTGATTTGTCGCCTTTTTTACATATTGGTTTTACTTTTGCAATTTTTAATATACTAGGGAATTCTCCACTTGAGAACGACATATTTATGAGGAAACACAGAGGGTCAGCAATATATTTAATGCTTTTCTTTACAATACTTGGCGGTATGCCGTCTACGCCAGCTGACCATTCACTTTTCATTTTCTTTACCACTTTTATTATTTCTGCATTAGTAGCTGGATGTAGGTATATTGTATTGTTGCAAATTTTTGAGAATATTTTCGAAGTGGACAATGCTGGATCATTATTGAACGTTTGTGATAAGTTGGTGTAATAGTTATTAAATAGGTCAGCAATTATACGAGGATGTTTTATAATGTTGCCATTTCTAATTACCTCTAAATTACCGTCATCATTACGAGTGTTTAAACTTAACTCGCTCTTCACTAGTTTCCACAACGCCTTCGACTTATTATCTGATTTTTTAATGATTGTGTCATTGTGTAATTTTTTGCTGCTATCAGAACCCATTTGTATATGTTCTTGTATATTTTGTAATATGTCTCTTTACGTGGTGACAGATTTCCTTGTGTTTTAGCCTTGTTAAGAAGTCTCATTTGTTTACTTGCTACTTTGATCTCTTGTGTTACGCAGGGTTTCGATTGTTTTGTTGAAGTTACACATTTTACAACAAGGAATGCTAGATCGAAATAGAATCTTATGGTGTCAATGAAATAACTTAAAGCTTCATTAACCTCATTATGTATATAAAGCTCGTTCCAATTTTCTTCCCTGAGAAGGTGATTAAAATATTGTGTATTTTCGTCATTAAATTTTCTTTTGTACGTTACACTACTTGCTTTTGCATTACCAAAACTTTTGTTAGGAGTTACATGTATGTCGAGTACTTGGGCAAGGTGGTCTGAAAAGCCACTGTTGAAGATGTCTACTGTGTTGTAGTTAAGATCTGGTCCTCCATACATACTACAGACTTCATGTTAATTAAAGTTAGGTTAGATTGCATAAAAATTGTATAATGACAGTGTTGCCAAAGCTACTGATTTTGCAGGAGATCTCCTGCTTTTTTCACGTTCTACTGACCTACTGCGAACGAAAATGAAAAGTTAACAATCTGCTGCTTTTCCCTTACTTCGAGGCATACACAAAGATCTGTAGAGCATATAGTTATAGAGCTTTGCTGTATATAATATGAATACAAGGATACAACTGTACGTCATCTTCTGTATTCATGATGGTTCGTGATCTTTATGATTTACTGGAAAATTTACTAATACATCTTCTTTAGATTGGAACTTGCGTTGGAAGAGTAGCTTAGACAGTGGTGCCCACCCCCCCCTTATGTCTATGACGCACCCCCCCCCAATTGTCTATCCGTAGGTGTTCTTCCATGAAAAAATCTTCTTTTCGATTAATGTTACCCCGCCTCATCAAACATATTTATATAGATTTTAACCCCCCCAAATATTTCAATGACGCAGTTTGCGTCATAGCCCCCCCTTGTGGGCACCCCTGGCTTAGATCACCTCTCCATGATCGTTAGCGAAAAATCGTCTTACGCCATGATCATGTGTGACTGTACCATATAGCTATGCTATCGCTAGCAGCATGATAACCGACATTTTCGCACTCCACTTTGCTCTTTCACTACATCTTACTTCACACGCATGTGTATCAAATATTATTGATGTAAAGGGGCCATGAGGGTCTTCCTACCTCCAAAAGATTACCTAATCATCGGAAAACATGAAAGTTAAAATTCAAATTTGTTTTGTATGTAATGTTTTATTTTTAAATGAAAGTAATAATGAATTCTGGACTGCTTGTTTTGACCACTGTTCCCTTAATAATGGCAAATATTTTGCTCTCCCTGGATTTGCACTCAAATGACGCCCCTTTATGTGTCTACTGTTTTCTATCTTCGAGTCTTCTGCTTTTCCATCTAATCGGTCTGGCAACACTGTATAATGATGATATGAGGAGTGGTTATAGTAACGTTTTGGGCTTTGTGCTAAATGAAATTCCATAATTAATGTCACACACAGGAAGGGGGTGTTTTGACAGGGGTATTACAGGCTACAAAACCCTAAATTGGTCAGGGAATTTCAGAAACATCTCCCGCTCGCCACCCTGTGCTGTATTAACAAATGAGATACATAATGTATTAAATTCACTACAGCACCAGTACTATAGTTCAATTTGATATTTATGTCAACAATCCACATAGCGAATGAGCTGAACATGTGCGTCGATAAGGACGAGGTTCGCGTGTTAGAAAAATTGAGATACTTGAGTACACCAGAAATGGGGTGATAGGAAGTATGTAAGATTAGTAATCTCCACATTAGAGAATAATAATGTTCGTATTTCACACAGTTATAAATGAATTTAAAAAATAATTGTTTTGCAAGAACATTTTAATTAAATGGACATGTTACAAAATATAGAATTATTTTCTTATCTAAATTCTCCACAAACATAACTGTGAGATACGTATGAATTAGAAATAAACTTTTACACAACAGATCACTAAATAAAAAGGTTTAAAAATTTGTTTGGCTAATCCATCTTAAAATTTGAGAAAGCTTGGTTGGTTTGTATCAAAAATGTTTGAGCCTATTTCTGAGCGAGAAATGCTTTTATATTATTATTATTATTATTATTATTATTATTATTATTATTATTATTATTATTATTATTATTACTACTACCTTTGTCCATTCATAGTCTAGTCTGAGCTGTTGGGCACAAGTCTATCTACACAAAAGACGGAATTCCCTTGAAATCTCGATTCGTGACAAGTGAACACGATAATTATTATTTATTGAATCGCATTTCCTGTACGCGAAGTAGCAAAAATCTTATAAAACAAAACAAAAAAAAGAAGTTTTGGAAAAACTTGCTTTAGTCGCCAATTTTTCAACCGGATTAATCATTCCGTAAATTCAGAAAACCAGTAATGTAGTAACTTGTGTCCCCGGTGGTTTAGTGAATAAGATCGTGGGCTTCTAGTCAAGGGGTCCCGGGTTCGATTTTTCGTTGGGGACAGGGAGTTCGGATCTCTCGATAAACTAAAAGTCCCGTCCTTAGAACGTCATCATTCCATGGAAGCCAATGGCAAACCACCATGGGTTCACCTTTCGCAGGGACCTTGCCCCCGAAAGACCTGCCTTCGGGCAGAATACCACATTATCATCAGAAGTAACTTAAATTATCGAAATGTTAAGAATGAAGAATGCCATTAAAGTATTGCAAATAAGATAAATCAGAAGATTTTAAAAAAGGACATTTCTCTTTTTCTACAATTCTTTGCAAGAGAAAACAATAGCTATTTGAGAAACGGTTCTGTCCTGTGAAAATCAGTACGTTTGGCCACCCTACTTTAACCACAACTCCCCTCCCCCCGCAACCACCTACAGAATGCCCAATTTGTTTTAAATTTGTTTCCGCACCTAAAAAAAAAAAAAACACCTCCATTGGGTTTATCTGTTCAAGTTATTACACTTCAACTACATGTATTCAGAAAAGTTAAGGACGTCCGTGAACTTGGCCACCCCACTTTGAGCACTAACGATAAAATTAGTGTCAGTCGTTAGTGCATCGTTAGTGCTTCTTAGTGCACCAACCCCTAACGTTAGTGCTTAATTAGTGTAGGAGCTACAAGCAATAAACCTTTGGGGGGCCAAGTTCACGCTGCCCCCCGACTTCAAGCACTAACGAAATAACTAGTGCCATCCGTTAGTGCATCGTTAGTGCGTCCTAGTGCACCAACCCGTGACGTTAGTGCTTCATTAGTGTAGGCTCTAGAGCCAAAACAATGGTACACGCTGGCCCACCCACTTGAAGCAATAAGGAAAAGAATAGTGCCGTTCGTTAGTGCTTCTAGAAAATACTAAAAGTTTCGTTAGTGTTTCGCTATTAGTGTAGATATCGCCAATTATAAGTCACGAAACTCCCATAAGAAATGCATGGAGAATTTTTCATTGGGTCAAATTACCGCCAAATTCAAAAGCACTATTGACCTCTGCTAGTGCAATCGTTAGTGCATCGTTAGTACTTCTTAGTGCACCAACCCTAACGTTAGTGCTTCAATAGTGTAGGAACTAAAAGTGAAAAACCCTTTGGGCCTAGCATGAACTTGGCCCCCCCACTTTGAGCACTAACGAAAAGATTAGTGCCATTCGTTAGTATATCGTTAGTGCTTCCAGAAAATACTAATATTTTTGTTAGTGCTTCACTATTAGTGTAGACATAGCCAATTGTAAGTCACGAAACTCCCATAAGAAATGCATGGGGAATTTTTCATTCCGTTAAATTACCGCCAAATTCATAAGCACTAATGATCTCTTTTAGTGCAATCGTTAATGTATCGTTAGTGCTTATTAGTGCACCAACCCTAACGTTAGTGCTTCATTAGTGTAGGAACTAGAAGTGAAAAACCCTTTGGGCCTAGCGTGAACTTGCCCCCCCCCCCACTTTGAGCACTAACGAAAAGATTAGTGCCATTCGTTAGTATATCGTTAGTGCTTCCAGAAAATACTAATAGTTTTGTTAGTGCTTCACTATTAATGTTGATATAGCCAATTGTAAGTCACGAAACTCCCATAAGAAATGCATGGGGAATTTTTCATTGCGTTAAATTACCGCCAAATGCAAAAGCACTAATGACTTCTTGTAGTGCAATCGTTAGTGCATCGTTAGTGCTTATTAGTGCACCAACCCTAACATTAGTGCTTCATTAGTGAAGGAACACAACTGATAAACCCTTTGATCCTAGCGTGAACTTGCCCCCCCCCCACTTTGAGCACTAACGAAAAGATTAGTGCCATTCGTTAGTATATCGTTAGTGCTTCCAGAAAATACTAATAGTTTCGTTAGTGCTTCAATATTAGTGTAGATATAGCCAATTGTAAGTCACGAATCTCCCATAAGAAATGCATGGGGAATTTTTCATTCCGTTAAATTACCGCCAAATTCAAAAGCACTAATGATCTCTTTTAGTGCAATCGTTAGTGCATCGTTAGTACTTCTTAGTGCAGCAACCGTAACGTTAGTGCTTCATTAGTGAAGGAACACAAGTGAAAAACCCTTTGGACCTAGCGTGAACTTGCCCCCCCCACTTTGAGCACTAACGAAAAGATTAGTGCCATTCGTTAGTATATTGTTAGTGCTTCCAGAAAATACTAATAGTTTCGTTAGTGCTTCACTATTAGTGTAGATATAGCCAATTGTAAGTCACGAAACTCCCTAAGAAATGCATGGGGATTTTTTCATTAGGTCAAATTCTCACGAAATTCAAATGCAGTAGTGGTCTCTTCTAGTGGCATCGTTATTGTTTCGTTATTGCTTGCTAGTGCACCAAGACGGAACATTAATGCTTCTCATCGTGAATGCTTTTATATGCTAGCGTGTAGTTAGCTTCCCCTAAGTTTTATTTTCTACCATCCATACTGTTGATGCACTAATGTTTGGAGTTCTGTAATAAGAGGTACTAATACTACACTACACCATGACCATTACACTATATGTAGTTATTAGTGCTTTTAAATATGTGGGAAGTTTACAAAATTAAAAATGCTAAGTGTCTAAATTTAGCCCCGCACGATTCTCAAGTGCTAGTAAAGCTATTTACGTGTTTAGTGCTAAGTAATTTCACATTAGTGCACTAAACACTAATGATAGAACTATCATACTTTAGAAGTTATTAATGAATAACTCGTTCGGGGCTAATTTTAGATTCTTCAACTTTTACACATTTTTTTAGTAATTGTGCCACAAAAGTGGGACTAAAACCAGTGGGTTGTGCATTAATAGAGCCCTATTAAACACTGATTGCTATCATAGTTTAGAAGTTATAAGTGAATAACACATTCCGGGCTAAATTTAAATTTATCGAAGTTTACAATAATTGTCTCACAAAGGTGGAATAAACTTCAAAGGTTAGTACAGCGTTAATACTCCAAAAAGCTCTAACGCTAGTGAAATCGTAGTTTGGGAATTATTAATGAATAACTAGGACGAGACTGAATTTAAAAGTATCGAAAAACACTAATTTTCTCATAAAGGTAGGACAAACGCTAAAGGATAGTGCATCCTTAACGCTTCAAAGAATATTAAGTACTAACGTTAGTGCTATCATATTTTTGGACTTATTAATGAAAACTCAACCCGGTCTAACTTTAGGTTTTTCTACTTAAACAGTTTTACACTAATTGTACCACAAAAGTGGAATAAACACAAACTCTTACTGCATTGCTAGAGCTCTATAAAACATTAAGCATTGTCATTAGTGCTTTGATGAATAGTCCGGATAGGATTGAATTTAAATTTTCGAACTTCACACTAATTGTCCCACAAAGGTAAGATAACCACCGAAGATTAGTGACTGTTAGTGCTTCATGAAACACTAATCACTTAACGTCAGTGCCGTCACAGTTTAGGAGTTTTACCAAATATCTCGAGCGGGGCTAACTTCAGGTTTTTCAATTTTTACACAACTTTTGTAAAATTAGATAAATTTTAATTAAGTTCCGTCCGAGTTATTCACTGATAACTCCTAAACTATGATAGCACTATCGTCAAAGCTTAGTATTTTTGAAGCACTAAAACCGCACGATCCTTCAGCGATTATCCTACCTTTTGATTGACAATTATTGTAAATTTCGACAAATTTGAATTTAGGCTCGTGCGTGTTATTAGTTAATAACACTTAAATTATGATAACAGTAGCATTAGTGCTTATTCAGCGGAGGACTAAACGCTGGTTTGCTCCATTTCTGTCAGACAATTAGCGTAAAATTGTACAATTTTTAAAGATCTAAAGTAGCCCCCCCCCCCCCGAGTTATTCATTTTTAACCCCTAAACTATGATAGCAGTAACATTAATACTTAGTGTCTTTCGGAGGACTAACGATGTACTAATCTTTGACGTTTATTCAACCTTTGTGGGATAATTATTGTAAAATTCGCTAAAATTAAATTTAGCACACAGTGACTTATTCACTTATAACTCTTAAACTATAATTGCGCTAACACTAATGCTTCGTGTTTCGGGAAGCAATAAGGGTGCATTAACTTTTGACGTTTATCTCACCTTTGTAGGACAATAATTGTAGAATTAGAAAAATTTCAATTTAGTCTTGCAAATAATATTCACTAATATAGAGTTGAATCAAAGCACTAACGTTAGAGTTTAGTGTACTAATGGGTACTAACGATGCACTAACCATATCCAACGTTTTTTTTTTTAGTATTTGAGATGCGTGCGGGGCTAAATTTAGACACGTGGAATTTTCCATTTCGTAAAATTCTTCCACCACATTTAAAAGCACTAATAACTATATGTTAGTGTAATGGTTACTATTACGTTCGGGAAATTAACACAGTGAAAAATATCCCATGCACTTCTTTATGGGAGTTTCGTGACTTATAATTGGCTATATCTACACTAATAGTGAAGCACTAACGAAACTATTAGTATTTTCTAGAAGCACTAACGATGCACTATCGAATTGTAATAATCTTTTCGTTAGTGCTCAAAGTGGGGGGGGGGGGCAAGTTCACGCTAGGATCAAAGGTTTTTTTACTTGTAGTTCCTACACTAATGAAGCCCTAACGTTAGAGTTGGTGAACTAAGAAACACTAACGATGCACTAAGGATTGCACTAAAAGAGATCATTAGTGCTTTTGAATTTGGCGGTAATGTAACGCAATGAATAATTCCCTATGCATTTCTTATGGGAGTTTAGTGACTTACAATTGGCTATATCTACACTAATAGTGAAGCACTAACGGAACTATTAGTATTTTCTGGAAGCACTAACGATATTCTAACGAATGGCACTAATCTTTTCGTTAGTGCTCAAAGTGGGGAGGCAAGTTCACGCTAGGCTCAAAGGGTTTTTCACTTGTGTTCCTTCACTAATGAAGCACTAATGTTAGGGTTGGTGCACTAATAAGCACTAATGATGCACTAACGATTGCACTAAAAGAGATCATTAGTGCTTTTGAATTTGGCGGTAATTTAACGCAATGAAAAATTCCCCATGCATTTCTTATGGGAGTTTCGTGACTTACAATTGGCTATATCAACATTAATAGTGAAGCACTAACGAAACTATTAGTATTTTCTGGAAGCACTAACGATATACTAACGAATGGCACTAATCTTTTCGTTAGTGCTCAAAGTGGGGGGGCTAAGTTCACGCTAGGCCCAAAGGGTTTTTCACTTGTAGTTCCTACACTAATGAAGCACTAACGTTAGGGTTGATGCACTAAGAAGTACTAACGATTGTACTAAAAGAGATCTTTAGTGTTTTTGAATTTGGCGGTAATTTAACGGAATAAAAAATTCCCCATGCATTTCTTATGGGAGTTTCGTGACTTACAATTGGCTATATTTACACTAATAGTGAAGCACTAACAAAACAATTAGTATTTACTGGAAGCACTAACGATATACTAACGAATGGCACTAATCTTTTCGTTAGTGCTCAAAGTGGGGGGCAAGTTCACGCTAGGGTCAAAGGTTTTTTCACTTGTGTTCCTTCACTAATGAAGCACTAATGTTAGGGTTGGTGCACTAATAAGCACTAACGATTGCACTGAAAGAAATCATTAGTGCTTTTGAATTTGGCGGTAATTTAACGCAATGAAAAATTCCCCATGCATTTCTTATGGGAGTTTCGTGACTTACAATTAGCTATATTTACACTAATAGTGAAGCACTAACGTAACTTTTAGTATTTTGTGGAAGCACTAACGATGCACTAACGAATGGTACTAATTTTATCGTTAATGCTTGAAGTGGGGGGCAGCGTGAACTTGGCCCTCCCAAAAGTTTTTTTATTTATAACTCTTACACTAATGAAGCACTAACGTTAGCGGTTTTTGCAGTAAGAAGCACTAACGATGCACTAACGATTGCACTAGCAGAGGTCAATAGTGCTTTTGGATTTGGCGGTAATTTGACCCAATGAAAAATTCTCCATCCATTTCTTATGGGAGTTTCGTGACTTATAATTGGCTATATCAACACTAATAGTGAAGCACTAACGAAACTTTTAGTATTTTCTAGAAGCACTAACGATGCACTAAAGAACGGCACTATTCCTTTCCTTATTGCTTGAAGTGGGGGGCCAGCGTGTACCATTGCTTTGGCTCTAGAGCCTACACTAATGAAGCAGTAACGTCACGGGTTGGTGTACTAGGAAGCTCTAACGATGCACTAACGAATGGCACTAGTTATTTTGTTAGTGCTTGAAGTCGGGGGCAGCGTGAACTTGGCCCCCCAAAGGTTTTTTGCTTGTAGCTCCTACACTAATTAAGCACTAACGTTAGGGGTTGGTGCACTAAGAAGCACTAACGATGCACTAACGACTGACACTAATTTTATCGTTAGTGCTCAAAGTGGGGGTCCAAGTTCACGGACGTAAGTTAAGGTACCCAATAAACTAGCCGTACTAAAGGTTTTTGCTCTTATCATATGTTGAGCTTATTTTAATAGTGTAGCCGGTGGATGAGTGTATCGCTTGTCACTTTGTAATCAAAGATCCTGGGTTTGATTCCCACGACGGCGGTACAAGTGTTTCAGACCCCACTTAAGCTGTAGTTCCGTATTTAGGACGTCAACATACCACTGAAGGCAATGGCAAACTTCCATGGGTTCACATTGTCCAAGGACCGCCTTCCGGCAGAACACCACATCCTCATCAGTTTTTTTCGGAACTTTTATAAATTGTGCAAGTGTCCAAAAGTTAGATGTTGGAAAATTTTAAAAATTGTTGTATAAAATCATCTTAGCACATACATGTTACGGTTAAAAAGTTAAAAGGTGAATTTTAGTATGTTTTAGTGTCTTTTTAAAATTTATTTTTACGTGTACGGAAATAGCATATACAGATTTCATATTGTTGACATTTTGTGTCAAACAAAATGTCTCGGGCCAGAAAATTTCTTAAGTTTGAAGAGGTTTTGGGTATTCTAAGAAAATCTCACTTCTTCCCGAAAAATAAAACATTAAAAACGGGATTCAGTGTCCTCAAAATTGAATATACAGTATCTCCTATAGAATACTAGTAACCTGAAACTCACAATTTGCTCCACAACTGTAAGCTTAATGAGTAATAAGAAAAGTACTGTAGGGTTGCTGGGGAATATATATATATATATAGATATTAGAAAAATCCCCGTTTTTGCGTACACCTTAAGTTCATGAAAACAGAAATAAAGACCATGCTAATTAGCTCTGTTGAATTCCTATTCGGAAGATCATGAGTTCGATTCCTACGGCCGACGATCCTAACCGGGTTTTCCAGAGTTTCTCCCAGTCCTAGCAGGCAAATGGTGAGATGGTACCTGACAAATAGCACTGTTCGGCCCCTATTTATAGTTAATGTGGTAATGTATCTAGTGTAAAATGGCATTAAGGCATATCTCGTGTTTGTTAAATTAATTAAATCAGGTGGTATGATTTTTCATTATATTTCTTCCTAACCACCCATAACACACACACACTCACACATTTAGACCCTATTATAGCCTCTACCTCGTTTAAAAGTGTAAATAAAATTCAGGTATGCAGGAAAATATCCCCGCCCCTGTTTCGTCCTCCATAAAAAGTTCAATCAGCGTTCCCACTGATCTGGGAAAGTCGCGAAATTTGAAGTATAGATTTATATTTCTCAAACCGTTTATACAGCGTTATTTTGCTACAGCAGGTTTTTCTTTTGATTCGTCTTGCGACGAGCCACGGGTTTTATATTTCCACTTTAAATTAGATGTAACGGCATTTTAACGCCGAGTACACATGTACAGATACAACTGTACTTGCATAATCAACTTCTGCTCGGAAAAATAGACCAAAGTTTTTTTTTTTTTTTTTTAAGTCCTGGAATTGTGCAAATTGTGACCTGGAAAAGTCGGGGAATTCGCGGTCGACAAATCAAATAACTGGGAACGCTGACTATTATATACACTGATATTTTAATTATCGTCTGTTTTTCATTAAATATCGAAGTTTGGATTTGAAATAAAAATATAAAAGAAACAAAGCAATATATATATATATATATATATATATATATATATATATATATATATATATATATATATATATATATATATATATATATATATATATATAGTGGATGGATCCGATAATTAATCATTTTTAGTATCATTTTATTGTTATTGTTTTAAAGTTAATCTGATTCGAAATCTTAATATAATAATGTCATGTTGTGTTTAAAGAATCAGAGAGAAAAAGTAAACATTGTCATGCAGTAAGAAATTACGCATGATGTTGTTATTGTTTATATGTCGTCTAGACATAATGTGTACATTATGATGAAAAGACAGAAATTAAGAAAAGAGCTTGTAAGCTCTATGATGTAAAATATTTGTGTATTCAGCTTTGTTCACAGAATACATAATTTCGGGTATGACATAATATGCAGACTGGCAGAAATAAGCTGTCTGAGAATTTTGGACATGGCACAACAATGGAGGAACGAAAGTTTCTAACAGCTATGACATTTTGACGTCATTCCAAAGTTGAGGGGACACATTCCATCGTCTGGAAGATGGAATAAAAAGCTATTCTTTGTTGCATTGAAGAGGAAGTTTGGATAGAGCGATTCAAGCGTGAACATCCTAAGAAGAAGGCGAACGAGGTGCGTGAAACCTCGGTCTCAGGTTCGAGACCAGATGACCTCCAGTTGTCGGTTGACATCTGGACACCAGACATCGAGTATCCAGTTCCAATCCGTCACCCATGGTTCAGACAACAGGCGTATCCAGGTATGTCATCGGTTGTGTTGTGGCCTATGATTAAATTCTCAGAAGTTTGTAGGTTCTGAGTCTGAGAGTGTCATGTTCATATCCAACCACTAAACATCACATATCACACTTAAATTATTAAATCAGAATATAGTTGTTATTTAAAGTTATTTGATGTCAGTTATTTATTATAACCTCTTGCTGAATTATGGTTTATTCCTGTCCATTCCGGATAGTGGACAGAAGCGACCTAACTGCATCACACTAAACACATTTCATCCCCATTAAAAATAGACCCGATGCAGGGAGGTTGTCATCGTGGAGTGCTGGTGTTCGATTCCAGTATTCGGCCTCAGAAGCATTTGTTGTTATGGTTTGAGATGCTGGTTTTAAGATCCTAGTACATTACTGTTATGGTGTCGATTGCTGGTTTGTAAGTTCCCAGTAGATACATAGATTAGTCTCATGTTGGAGACGGTATATCACATTTGTGATATTGGTGGATCTCCGAATGTTAAATTTAAATATTAGTGTGTAAAGTCTAATAAGAAATAAACCCGCCCGCCCACCCTCTACACTAGTTAGAAAATGTTGTCGTTAGTGAATAATAATAGGATTCATTATCCTGTGTTGAAGGGCAATGGAAAACCCGCGACGTTGTTTACTAACACAAGATTTTATTTGTTAGATCAAGGACTACTACGACATTTCGTAGAATATAATCCTACGTTTGGAAGTGTTACGAAAAAGAAAATAACGGAAAATATTGTTGACAAGGTCTATACAAATTATTATGTTATGGAATTCACAGAGAAGAATTTTAGTATGGAGGATTTAGTGGAGCTCGGGTTGAGACGTCATGTGTTCGCCACAATCTCTAATATATCGGAGACATGTAGCACGTTGCATGGTGCAATATTTTTCATTATTAGAACCGAGGGACACAAGTATAAAATATGTGCAATTTTTAAGGGATGCAAACATCAAATTAAGGTTAACCAGTGGCTAGACATGTTTAGGTCACGGTTTGAATGTTCGCAGGCAATTAGAATTGCTGAAGTAATCCCGACAATAGCGAAATACGAAAAGAAAGCTAGATTTATTATAGCAAACGATAGAATGGCATTAGACGTAGCAGCATTTGCTGAGTTGTTTATCCAAAGAAATGTTAACCTGTTTCAATGAATTGAATTAGTAGTCATGTAATTAGATGTTCATAGTTAGGATTAGCGTTATTATTAGAAATAAGAATTATTAGTTATTATTATGGGAATTTTCGGTGACAATTAGTATATTTAAATATAGTAGGAAATACAGTAAGATTTAGGTTAGAAATAGGTTAATGTTAGTATTAGTATTGGTATTAGGTTATTATTATAGAATTAAGTAGGCTAGAATAAAAAAATAGAATTAAGTAGGCTAGGATAAAAATAGATTTAAGTATTCTAGAATAAAAATAGGATTAAGCGATATAGTTAAATATAGTAAATAAATAAAGCTAAAGGATTTAAATAATGAGATAAATTAAAAAAAATTAATGATAAGGAGATTAGGTAAACATAAAGAATACGAAGAAGTGATTATTTTAATTATAAATAGAGAAGAAATGAGAAATATGATTTATGACGTAAAAGAAGAAATATGAGATTATTAAGCTATCGATAAAAAGAAATATAGGAGATTAGAATATCTAGAATGGAAGAGGCAAAGTTTAGACAAATGGAAAAAAAAAAGAAAAATGTATGATGATAATTTGTGAATAATGACTATAGTTGTATAAGATTAAAGAGTAATATGGTAATTGGGATAAAACAGAAAAGAATTAGGCAAATTTTCTTAGAGGAAAATACTAGGTACACGGGAAGTCACATTCTCGTCGAGTTAAAAGTGGGTCTGACCAAAACGTCGACGAGAATATGTTTATGTAGAGATTCACATAAGACTTCGGTGGTAAAGTAAGAAGAGACACAGAGGATGCCTCGTTTACCATTTGTAAAGCGGTGACAAATTTTTTGGGGGGGTGAGTCCAGTTTATCTAGGATAATCCGAAGAGTACCAAATTAATAGTTAAAAATCTAGTTTTAATTGAAAGAAAATAGAATAAGTACATAATACGAGGAAATGCATGAAGTAGCAAGAATAGTAATGTAAAGTAATTTCTAGAAATATATTAGAAGAGAGGCTGGTAAATCTAGGAGTAACTAGGTTTGTTTCAGGCCTAGATGTAGCAAGTAAACAACGAGTCATTTACACTTATTGTCATTAGGATTGAAAGGAAAGTGAGAAGGAAGGTAAGATTTGGAGAGAATGAGAAATGGTGAAATAGACGAATAGAGAAATAAACTATGATAGCAGAAAGATAGAAAATATAGTGACAATTCAGAAATAATAATGGATATGACGTAAAAACATACCTGAGTTAGACAAGTGATGTGTATATATATAAAGAAATACGAATATAGAGAAGATTATAGATAAAGAATATGAGATATTATATAGAAATATATGAAGTATATAGATATAAATAGAAAACGCTAAGAAGTAATAATAAAGAAGAATTATATTATATAGTATATAGTACGTAAGAAAAATAAGTTTAGGGAATAAAAAGATACAGTGATGACTGATCGAAAGTTGCCCTAAACAAAGATATAGAAATAATTAGAGACGATAAATAGATATCTTCGTTAATAGACGAGATTTAAGAGATCGTTTCAAAGATGAGGCCAATGGCATTTAATTTAAGTTAATATAATAGAGTTTGCGTACGTAAGTTAAGTACTTCAAGTGATATTTATAGAATAACGACGTAAAAATAAATGGATATAGACGACGGCGAAAATAATTGGTTGTTGATTAGCTACCAACAACAAAAGTTAAGCCAATACACTGATAACGAATAAAAATACCGAATTTAAGGATTAATTAAAATTTAATTATCTGCAGGTCAGATAATGTAAATTTTACACCGAATATTGACGAACAAGTATAGGTAAGAGATATTTTGACTATAATACGTAGTACAATACCGATTTTGGAAAAAAAAGAAGAAAACATTTAGGAGTGTGAAGAAGAATGATATTTTCGAAAAAAAGAATATAAATAAATAAAGACTAGTAATCTAATGTAATTTTAATAGATAGGTTTTTTTCTAATAAGGTAACTAGAAACAAATCATGTTTATAGATGGACGGCGAGGGGGACCACCGTTAATCATCCAAAGTCCGAGTCCGAAGCCGAAGGAAATTTCGGTTTCCATCGATCAAAACCCCGAATCTGTAAACAAGTTTTGGTTTTAGTTATCGTTAGTTAGGGTAATTAAATAAATTGTGAATTAAATAAATAAAGTAATTTAAATAACATAACGCGGAGAATAATAATAATAATAATAATTTAAATGTAAATATAATTAATTAATATTTGTACTTACCAAATAGTATTAATATCCATCTAGACGTAATTCATGTAACCACAGTTCAGTAAATATAACGGAAATACACTATACGAAAACACATAACACTAATAAATTAAAAATGTGACATTCTCGGATTGCAGTACTGATAATAGATGAGTTTTTATCATAGATCAATGAGTGGATCGATGACGAATCAATTGTTCGAAAATTGATCAACATTTTGAAGATTGTTCACGAGTTGTGAAATAGAAAGAACTTGTTGCAGACTGACGTGGTGTTGGCTGATTGAAAAGTAGGAGACGTAGACGAGGATTGATGGTCATAGTTGGCAAGGAAAAACACTGAATCAGCAGTGAGTTGAATTGAATCAAGTGTTGCCAATTACGCAAAAACAGATTGTGGTAATTGGTTTAGTTTTTGGCAAAGTGAAGTTTTTGTTTTTGGCATTGGTAGTGAAAATTAAGTGAAAAAAATCGTAAAAGAGTGTGCAGTAAATATATTAGTGTTTTCGTATATTGAATTACAGCTTTAGTAGTGAAAAAAGAAAAAAATATCTGGTAAGATTAAATTATTGATGAGCAAGGAAAAAACATTAGAGTTGGAAAGTATGATAAAGAGTTATGCATGGACATCAGGAAGGAAATTCCATCCTTCGGAGGTGCGAAACGAATCGCTAGTTCAAATAAGCATATATATATATATATATATATATCATTGTTTGTGAGTTGAGCTTCAAGAAGTTCAAGGTTTAGATAACAGATGGCGCAAGAATACGTTCTAGGAACTGTATGGATAGGATGAGCACTTGAAAAAAAAAACGTAAATAAACAAAGATACCGAATAAATGAATTAAATAGTACTATTCCAATTGAATAAACAAGATTTTTTAAAAAATGAATAAGATAAATAGTTAAGAGAAGTACCGTTTTTATGTTTAAAATGATTAATAGCATTTGTTTGAAAAAGATATACTATGTTAATAAGCTAATTATTGTTTTTAAAATAAGTAAATAAAAGCCGATCTCCACGGAGATCTAGTCGGTATCGATGCTACCTTAGTTTTGAAGAGCGGGCATGTGGATGGATCCGATAATTAATCATTTTTAGTATCATTTTATTGTTATTGTTTTAAAGTTAATCTGATTCGAAATCTTAATATAATAATGTCATGTTGTGTTTAAAGAATCAGAGAGAAAAAGTAAACATTGTCATGCAGTAAGAAATTACGCATGATGTTGTTATTGTTTATATGTCGTCTAGACATAATGTGTACATTATGATGAAAAGACAGAAATTAAGAAAAGAGCTTGTAAGCTCTATGATGTAAAATATTTGTGTATTCAGCTTTGTTCACAGAATACATAATTTTGGGTATGACATAATATGCAGACTGGCAGAAATAAGCTGTTTGAGAATTTTGGACATGGCACAACAATGGAGGAACGAAAGTTTCTAACAGCTATGACATTTTGACGTCATTCCAAAGTTGAGGGGACACATTCCATCGTCTGGAAGATGGAATAAAAAGCTATTCTTTGTTGCATTGAAGAGGAAGTTTGGATAGAGCGATTCAAGCGTGAACATCCTAAGAAGAAGGCGAACGAGGTGCGTGAAACCTCGGTCTCAGGTTCGAGACCAGATGACCTCCAGTTGTCGGTTGACAGCTGGACACCAGACATCGAGTATCCAGTTCCAATACGTCACCCATGGTTCAGACAACAGGCGTATCCAGGTATGTCATCGGCTGTGTTGTGGCCTATGTTTAAATTCTCAGAAGTTTGTAGGTTCTGAGTCTGAGAGTGTCATGTTCATATCCAACCACTAAACATCACATATCACACTTAAATTATTAAATCAGAATATAGTTGTTATTTAAAGTTATTTGATGTCAGTTATTTATTATAACCTCTCGCTGAATTATGGTTTATTCCTGTCCATTCCGGATAGTGGACAGAAGCGACCTAACTGCATAACATTAAACACATTTCATCCCCATTAAAAATAGACCCGATGCAGGGAGGTTGTCAATATATATATATGAGCATGTAAAGACGTATTTTTTAGAGTATACATTTCTAATTTTTGGTGCAAATCTGGGATCTAGTTATCACCACCTTGAAGTGATTGTTTAAATATGTCATTATTAGATCAGTTCGTTTAAGCAATTGATGTTGTAGCACCTGGCGATTAGATATATGATGCGGCTCGTGCAATATTATGATAGGTTTAATAGCACTAGTTTGGCGATCACTGGGATAGAAGTATTTTTTCAGTTCATTTATGTTCTGAAGCTAGATCCCGATTTGAACTCTCTCTCTTCAAACTGATCATAAATTGATCGAAAGTGATTTCAGATTTACTCGAATGATAATGACAATCATTAACGTATTTGATTGTTTCAGTCTACTAGGTAGGTTCCAGAGCAACACCTTTAAAGGGGAAAATGGAATTGTCGTATCATGTTGTTGAGTTTAAAGGAGACAGTGTCGGAGGTGTCGGAGGTGTCGGAGGTGTCGGGATCTTACATGAGTGTTTGCTGACTCCCAGGAAAAGAGAGACGTATTGGCTACCTCGCACGTTAATGTTTAAATATAATAAATTCTTAGCGGAGAATAGTACACGTACGGAAGATTGGCCTCTACACACCATAAGTGTTTTTTTTTATCACACAGGTTTGTTCTCATTATCTTTGTCAGCGATATGGAATAACAAAATGTAGATGTTATTGAAGAAAATGTTAGTTTGTTTAATGAGATAATATTAACGCGATAATCTTCGTAGCTGATCTTGTGTCGAGTCGGCCCTATGCCCTTCTTTTGTGCCCGAAGTTTAATGTTCAGTTGATATTCAAATTTGTAGAGAATGAAACGTAATAGCCCATTACCGGGTTCTGTTCGTGCGTATTTGCTATTTTCTTTATCACTGAAAGAGTTTTATTGTTAAATGTATAGGAGGCATTTCATACGAGTTTACCAGAGGCATATTGCTTCATAGGCTGATATTTATTTTACTTAAAGCTAGTGTTATATAGGTAACAGAAATGCAATATGAAATTATCCTAACACATACTGCTGAAAATACAGGGTGTTAAAATAGTGATGAATCTTCCAAAATTGGTCGTTTCTGAAACACACCCAAAAAGAGGAAAAGAAGCACATCTCAAAAACTATATTTGGACAATTATATAATGATTTTGGTTTTATTTGAAAGCGAAAAAACTTCCAGTTTTACGTCCCACGCTTATGCCGGATAGGATAAAAGAGACGGCATATTTGAAAGCGAATGATCTGTGTAAACTAAAAATGGAGTTTTTGCATGTCAAATCCCAAAAATCCGAGAAAAATATTGAGCAGTATACGATAAATATTGCCCCAAATTACATCTGAAGTGAGACCTTTCTTAATGGTGAATTCCGGGTGGTAGAACAAAATAATTTAGTACATCACATTATCCAAACATACACAATAACATTCACAAAAGATAACAAATAAAAAAATTAAAAAGGTAATCTCTCTAATAACTGTTCTTAAAATTTCTAAATACAAAAGCAAACAATAGGTTAAATATTATGAGTAAATTGACAACATCCCCAAAAAATATGAGCAGTTAAGAAAACTTTATATCAAAAGGTGAAAATATAGGGCAAAAACCAAGCCTGGGGTCCGTTTGACCTTTTGAAATATTCAAGGTCAAATATTATGGCACGGATAACAAGATCCTGTTTAATATCATGTTTATTTTTTAATGAAAGAGTAATGTTTTGGCTTTAAAATAAGCCCTACACGCTGTTTGTGCCGTACCTATAACCAAAGTTATGCAAGGATTTCTTCGGCATTGCATGTTAAAATTTACTTAACACTTCAAGTTTGGCAACTCTGCAACATGAAAACTGTACGTTACTGGGAACTGTTATTTTGGAAATACTCTTCTCTCATGAAGTACTTATTATATCCTAATTTCATGAAATTTGGAGATGACGAGGTTGAAAACTATTTTTTTTTTTTTTTTTGTGATTTGTAATGGTAGTTTAAGCCGTGGAATGCACTCTGTAAATGCCATCAAAAACTCAAGTTGATGCCGCAAGCTACCCACATATAAGATTATAATGGTATACTCGATATATTAGTTCCAGAGAGACGAGAAAAAATGGTCTTTGCTGATATATGGACAAATCTTGTGCTTCAGACTGCAATCACGTAAGGGTATAGTAAAATCATAATCATTTCATTCTCAGAAATAATACCTTTTTAATTTCTTGATATGTTATTATGTATATCTTTATAATGTGATGTACTAAATTATTTTGTTCTACCATATGGGATTCACCATTAAAAAAGTTCTCCCTTCGGATGTATTTTAGGGTACTATTTTTTGTATAATGCTGAAGATTTTTCTCGGATTTTTGGGATTGGTTTATACAGATCATTCGCTTTCAAATAAAACCCAAATCATTGTAATTGTCCAAACAGTTTTTGAGATGTGCTTCTTTTCCTGCTCTTGGGTGTTTCAGAAATGACCAATTTGGGAAGTTTCATCACTTTTTGAACAACCTGTATTTTCTGCAGTATCTGTCAGAATAATTTCATATTGCATTTTTCTAGTGCAATTTTCTAGTGCAATTTTCTCAGAATTCAACGTGCAACGGGCAGAATCATCATACAGTTAAGATTCGCTTTTATGTATGTGTATTTTAACGTTAGAATTTCATCTCATTATCAAATACGGAAACGCAAAGTAAATACACTGTCTGGAGTGCATCTTAGCTCGGTGGACGCGTTTCTGACCATATTTTTATACTTTTTTTCATCAAGGGTCTCGGTGGCTCACTGGTAAAGCCTTCACTTCTGGTGCATGGGGTCACAGAATGACGAAGAGGAAATCATGTTTCATCTTGTTTATACATGTACCATACACTTACGAAGGACCACGATCCTTGGGGGTTCGGGTTCGATTCTCGGTGAGAAAGCATTCTTTTTTCATGCAAGGAGTAACTTAAATCGTAAAGTACTGGTCTTGCGTTCGATTCCGGTGAGAGAACTTTCAAAATAAAAGCATATTTAGGGTCCGGTTCGACTCTCGATGAGAAAGCATTGAATATTTTAAGACAATAAATTAATTCGATCTTTTCTGTCATGAAACGAAAATCAATGCGAAGTACTATATACGTAAAATTCTTTTTTTTTTTCATGTAAGGATTAGTTCAACCCTAGATCGTGAAGTACCAAATTCGATCCCATCTCCCCAACCAAAGTAGATTTTTGTGTACAGAATCTTTATGTCGTAAGTTAACAAACCTACTCCCCCAATTTAATAATAATAATAATAATAAGATTCAAACGAGGAATTGAAATGATATAAGGAAATGCAAGGTGATTTCTTTACTTTTAAAAATAATTACTTTCAAAACTCTTTTGTGCTTTTCTCTTTTATCTTTTCATTATGTACAATCCTATTACATTTTAGGTTTGAGGAGTGTGGTGCTTTAGTGGTACTCCAGTGCTCCAGTACTTTGGGTCCCTGATTTCATTACAGTTCGTGTCGTGTGGACTTTGTGATGAATTCAAAAAATCTACAAGCACAATGTTGTGCAAACGTAAACGTACACTGTACTGTGATCGAACTAAAGACTGACGCAGTAGAGATAAGTGTACAGCGTTTCCTTAGTAAAAAAACGTCCGTACGGTTTCTTTTCAGATCAACCATTCTAAATGAAGTTTCTTAATTCCAAAAAGAGAAGTATTGGAATAATACCAACATTAGCACACTAATTTAAAAATCCTATCATACTTCAATAAAAACCCTGAAGGATATACATAATAGCACATATGTAGATTATTTGTATAAATACGTATTGTTTTGAAACTTTAGAATATGTACATGTACTTTTTTTTACAGTTATACACAAAGAAAAAGTATTTAATGGAACTTTATTCAAATTTCACTTTAAATTGTATTATATTGAAACGTACGTTCCTTATTGCAACTCTTGCTAACATTTCCATGTATATCATCATTCGGAGCACTACGAAATACTTGCATATCAGAGTACTTTTCCTGTATTCGTTTACTAAACGCATATCCTTTCTTAAGGTGAAGAAATGGACAATTAGGAAACCATTTCACATGCTCTATCCATGGAATATCAATATCAGTCCAATCTTTTAATCCCACAACACAATAGAAGCATATCGTGTGGTCTCTTTTGTTCGTGTAAAAAAAAATCCAGCATCACTTAATTGTTGCGTTGCATATCAGAGTACTTTTCCTGTATTCGTGTAATAAACGCATGTCTGTGCTGTGATCGAACTAAAGACTGCCGCAATAGAGATAAGTGTACAGCGTTTCCTTAGTAAAAAAGACGTCCGTATGGTTTCTTTTCAGATCACATGTTTCGTCTTGTTTATACATGTTCCATACACTTACGAAGGACCACGATCCTTGGGGTACAGGATTCCGTCTCCAACCAAAATGGATTTTTGTATAGAGAATATTTATATCGTATTTTAACAAAGCTACAATCAAGGTTAGTTGTCTGCTTCACATTTTACTCCCCAATAATAATAATAATAATAATAATAATAATAATAATAATAATAATAATAATAATAATAATAATAATAATAATGTGATGCTTTATTTTCAATTTATATTTTTGTTTTTTATTTATGGCCTAAGTTCGATTCCCGTTCAAAGCAAAGCATATATCTTTTTTTACAATTTAATATCACTTTATTCAGCATTAGTTAGTTCAATTATAAATACATACAATCATTAACACATCTTTCCTAAGTTCGATTAACGTAATTTCATACTTGGCCTGCCTGCAAAAGTGACATTGAATACGTTACTAATTAACACATAACCTACAGGCGTTTCGAGGGAATAGTACCAAGGGGGCTAAATCGCATATGCTCTTCGCACGAAATTCGGGGCGGGTGCCAATTGGTAAGCTTCGATCGTCATAACTGAAATGACTGTGATGAAGATCCGGTTCCTTTCTATCGTGAAACGAAGTGCTATGTACGTGAAATTCTTTTTTCATGCAAGGACTACTTCAACTCTAAAACCATGAAGTACCAAATTCGATCCCAGCTCCCTACCAAAGTGGATTTTTGTGTACAGAACCTTTATATCGTAAGTTAACGAAGCTACAATCAAGGTTAGTTATGTATTTCAATTTCCCTCTCATAATGATAATAATAATAATAATAATAATAATAATAATAATAATAATAATAATGTGATGCTGTGTTTTTAAAATTTATTTTTATGTTTGTTATTTACGTTTTAATACTACTTTGATCCGAATTCGATTCTCGATGAAAGAGAGAGAGAAACGGTTCATTGAACACTTGAAAGCATTATAGTGCTTCGAAATCAAGAGCTTCTAATGATGTATATCATATGCTACGCTAAAATCAACACAACGTGCTATATACGTGAAATTCTTATTTTTTTTTCATGCGAGGATTAATAAAACTCAAATTGTAAAGTACTGGTCTTGCGTTCGATTCCGGTAAGAGAGCTTTCAAAATGAAAGCATATTTAGTGTTCAGGTTTCGATTCTCGGTGAGAAAGCATTGAATATTTTAAGACATTAAGTATGCTCTTCGGCTTCCCAGGAGGAACGAGGCGTGAAAAGACGAAGACCAATGAATTGGGATGCTTCGATCACTGAATATCAAACGATTGGTATAAGGGTCTAAAATAGCTACCCAATGCTATGCAAAATAGCTATTCAATACAAAATGAAAAGACGAAAAGCAATCAATTGGGAAGCTTCGATCTTGTTAACTCAAGGGACTCTGATGAAGATCCGATAGCCGTCCAAGAGTATGAGCATAGCAACAACGGGTTTCCAGGACCAAAATTTTTCCATGTCTCTTTGCGGGAGAGTCGGGGAGTGGGGGATCCAAATTAGCTATCCAATACAAGATGACTAGAAAACGAAGACGAAAAGGCGTGTTTCATCTTGTTTCTGCATCTGGTAGGCGTCCAAGACTATGAGCATAGCAACAGCGGGTTCCCATCACCATAATTTTCTTACGGGGCTCCTGGTGGCAGCCCTAAAAGGCTATGAGCATAACAACTAAAGTCTTGTTGAAACTTGCCTTTGAATTCTAGGAAAAGATATCGAATTCTAGGAAAGCAAGATAATTTTTTGCTGACTCGACCTTCTATCCAGCCTCTATTCTAGTATAAAATAACTGAGTGCATATGAAAGATTAATCTATTACATGTTATTTTTCACCGGCGCGGCGGTGTACTTCAGGACGGTGTACAGAAGCTGTATATTATGTTTATATGTGGAGCGTTACTAGTATGAAACCATGACAAGTGCTATTCAGATTCGTATCTTTGTCAAAACCCACTTACTTTCACTATCCTCGCTTACGTGTATACCCACGATCATTGACGGGCCTACTCCCTACGGACGTACTAGCTTTGCACCACCCTGACTCGGTTAGATAGCATTCGTGCTTTTTGTGGCCATCTAGGTCAGGCTGGTTGTGTTTTAGCACTGTAGTTCTTATGGCATACACCACAACGGCGTATTTATAAGGAAATCGAAAAAGAATTGTAACTTTTCAACAATTACTTCTGGTGGCCCCTTGAATTTTTATCTATTGCAAGTGAGATATTTTCATATATAACCCAGCGCAAATTTTGCAGAAGACAATATGAAGGAAATCAGTAGAAAGAAACAAATTTCAACAATTGTTTGGTGTGGTGTGCCCAAGGTAATCCTGCACATCACTTTGTGCATTAAAGCATTGTTTTTACCTCATGTTAAGTTCTCCAAACACAAATTAATCAATTCTACTTGTAAATTTTATAAAGGTGATTTCACGTAACTACACTTAACCCAGTGTAGTAAAAGCTAGCAGAAATCATGTGGATCAGATAGCATTGCGCATAAGATGACATTTCAATATTTTTCCTCACTTTTACCCCGCAAAGAGAAGCTGTATGATGTACGACGTTCAAAGTAAAATATTTGCATCCAATAAATCTTTCGCGCCATCAGATTGAAAGGTCCGAATCGATTCACTAGCAAGCGATACACGAACTTCGTATAATTCACAACAACGGTACTCCTGTAACATTTTTCATTTTATACAAAATAAAAGAGTACCGGTATTCAACTCAGAGGCGTCATTTAGGGAGGGCAGGAGGGGGCAATTGCCCCCCCCCCCCAAGAGTTTGAGGAATACATATACTTTAATCGATTGTCTACTAATATACTAGTACAAAACGTAAGTCTTATGTCGGTAATGCTCTTGCCCCCCTCAAGCGAAGTCTGAAATGACGCCCCTGATTCAACTATTACTGTGCACTTACCAATTTGTACAGCACCCACACGCCCAAGGTATATATGATACAATATACAACAATACTATAACAAGGAGTACACAACACAAAGAAAACAAAAATTTGGCGTCTCTTTCGTGAATGACGTGAAACTGCCAAGCGCCAGAATTGTGGGTAGGTTGCTGGGGAAAAGTTGCCAAAAGTTTGCAGTTGCAAATTTTTGAAACGACATGTGTATATAGTGTGTTGAATCAAATTTCCTATTTCATAAAACTTGAAAATAATATTTAAATTGCTACAGACTTTCTAAGTTTGAATTGAAACTGTCAAGCGCACTAGATAGGTGGAAGCAAATTTTCTGAAATGTGGCAAATGTTTGCCGTTGCAAATTTTTGAAACTACATTTGTGTAAAATTTGTTGCATTAAATTTACTATTTCATAAAAATTCCAAATGATATTTTATTTGCCACAAACATTCCACGTTTGCATTGGATTTTCCGCAAATGCAAAATCGAAAACTTTCACATTATTTGCTATGACGAACAATAGGCAAGTTTACGGAAAACTTCTGTGCTATTTGGGAAACAACTTTTCACGTCGCAGTAGAAATATACTGTGTACATTTATAATAATTTTATTGCAACAGTTAAGTTTTTCAACAACATTTTTATGATTTTAGCGAAAGACGGATCTATTCCAGGGCCGGAGCAGTCTAAGCCCCAATTTTTTCTTGACAAAAATAATTCAAGTTATTACGTGCTTATATATTTTTGAAAGTGTATAGTAAACTCAAGACGTAGGCTACCTATCTTAGTATGGGTTCTGGTCCCTCCCCCTTCAATTTTTACCGCCTACATTTACCTCTATTTCCAGTGAATTTATGTCGTATTACACCTTGTGCAATCTTCGAGAATTGGATTCCATTTTGAGTTACTCTAATAACCTGGTCTGAGAAAAGCTCACACGATTGGTTGAGAGCGGAGTTGAGCTTTAGGCAGTACCTACCAACCTTGGATGATATTCAGATTGTATTTAGATACATTGGCATCCTGGAAACGTTTCAAACTTTAAAATACTGAATAGAAACAACTTGAAATTAGAAACGATACAGCCTTCACATATAGAAGAATGGAGTGGAACGTTGATAATAATTTGCGCAAAATGAAACAAAGAAGATCGGCAAAGGGCTTCATTGGGACAAAATTAAACTACTACCGCTAATGTTACAGTTTTCCAGTAATATGTTTGAAAGAGTTAGTTAAGCAAACGAAATATATTTT
Source organism: Thermobia domestica (assembly GCF_964235325.1). NCBI lineage: Eukaryota > Metazoa > Arthropoda > Insecta > Zygentoma > Lepismatidae > Thermobia > Thermobia domestica. The sequence goes on from NC_137467.1 coordinate 158,061,860, forward strand.
ATGTGTAAACGTGGCGTGCGTGTGTAAAGTCGGATAAGTCAGAAAAACACTAATTGAGAAAAATAAATTTGAAAGTTTGAAAAATCGCTGTAAATCCCTAAATGAGGCCATAGTAATTTTATTTATTTTTATTGTTATTTTAATACAAGAATAACGATTTTACACGTACATTTCAGCAACTCGAAAGTTATTTTGGATTTTAGACAATACTTGAAAAATATACTTCAGTTCAAGCTTGGACTTGTCCGACTTTAGACGAAAAATAATATGACTTGTCGTACTTTACACAAGACTTGAGGCAAGCTTTACGGAATATAATTTATGATTTTGTATGTTTTTATCGCTTTACTTAAGTATATTTCAATGACATTAAGGACATAGCTGTATGTGTTTCATACAAATTTACTTCAAACAACACTCAAAAGAATACTGAAAAAAAAAGAAATAAAACACTTTATAATACTTGACTGACTGAATTCTTTGCAATCAGTTTTATTATGGGTTCATCTTTTAAAATATGAATTGTCGATCTATATGTTGCTGCAAACTTGTTTCTATTTTGGCATCTGTAAAATATGTTCTTAAATGATTAAATCACCATTCTGCATTCCTCTATTCCTTGCAAAATTCGGAACTTCTTTGGTAATATAACACAAACTTGAAAAAAAAAAAATAATGCACTGAAGCTTTATCGTCACTGAACACATGAATAATATCAACAAACACTATGCTTTACGAAAAAGCTGCACATCATGTTTAAGATTTATTACAATATTACTAAAATGACACTTGTAGGCTCCTAGTCTTCTAATATGAAAAATATACAAAATTTTTTACTCTTATTATTTTGTCCCACTGTATAGCTCTAGCATTTGCAAAATAGGCACTTTCTGCTACATATAGCACAGAAACTTGGGGGCATAATGCACAACTACAAAATACACAATCACTTCTGCAACACACAATGCGTAATGAAAACTAATACAAATAAAAACAGTAAAATGAACACACACTATTTGGATAAAAGATCAACCACATTTCACAGCACAACACATTATCACCACACTGACACTTGGCTTAAGGAATATAGTCTTCCATGTCTTCATCTTCAACCGCCTCAGGCAAAGTGTTGCGGACATCTGTGCTTGTTTTCAGGTTCCTATAGAATTCCCAAAATGTCTCGGAGATGAATGGCAAAAGATCAAGTAGATCCCTCTTCTTTTCCACCGATATAGGATTTGGTCCATTGTAGCAAACCATTGGTACAAGCTTTCTTGTCTGTCTCCCTCTCCTCCTGAAGCTGACCTTTCTGAAAATTCCGTCCTTGTCCAGATGTGTTTTAAATGAAAAGCTGCCAGGATTCTGCTGATCGTAACGAAGCCACTGAATGTCTCTCCAAAAGATCCGTTCTCCTTCCATGTCAGTTTTTCGTAAAATTAAATCCTGTTTCAGTAGTGATGAGAAGTCAAGGAAGTCTGCAGTTGACATTTCTGTAACAAGGAATGGTGTTTTCCTGCCTGTAACACGAACTAATTGGGCCCAATCATGTGGATGATGCATTGGAAGTCCATACTTCTTCTTCTTTTTTTTTCAATTAAGCTGTGGTCTCCATCACTTTTCATATGAGTGTGACCAGGGATTAAAAATTTATGGTCGATGGATAATATATTTGGATTGTTTTGAATAGCGACCATGCACATCATAGTCATATGGCTATTTTTGTTTTGTCCTTGGCAAGAATCAGAATACATTATTACATGACGTACATTAGGTTCTAGTCCCATTAAATACTTGTAGATACAGGAAGCAATTTCGTTGGCTCCTCTTGCAGCCTGCCCTTCATGCCACTTGAAACAATGCGCTTGTTGCGTTTTACAGTTATGAACTAGGTTGTAAGTCCAAAGCTGCCTCTTATAGAATGCAATAGAGTTAGTAACAACTGGTGTCGGAAGGCACTGTTCAAGATCGAAAGTGAGGGTAAGAGTATCTGGATTGTTCCTTGATATTTCCTTGATATCGGATATTTGCAAGTGAGGGTTGTGGTACGTCCAATGCGCAGAAATCTTTCTTGTGTGGCAGGCAGTTGATGAACTATGGTCGTCCATACTGCTTGTGTGTGCAAAGTATAACGACTCTATAGAAAAGCGTCGTCAACCTGGTCCGTCTGGTAAAATATAAGTTACGAAGCGATAATAACTTTTCTTTATGCAAGAATCAACTCAGATATTCAAAGATCATTAGCCTCACCTTTATTGCTTGATATGTCTTAAATATTCCTTTTTAAAACCGTGAAATACATAAATTCACTTGACTAGGTCTACACATAACATGTACATAGCCACAACTATCCCATAATAATCTCTTACATATATTAAAAACATTCTTCTTTTCTGTTAATTTAAAATGAACATTCTACTAAGTATATTACATATTTATGAGCACTTTTTGCCCACGGTACAGGTAAATATTATACAAACTAAAGTATTTCGTTATAGAAAATGTCGCCCGACAAAGGGACTGAATATAAAAGTCATGAGTAGGCTTGGCTTTTATATTCAAGAACCACTGGTCTGATTAGATTAATGTTCGTACATTACATATGTTCTTTATATTTTGATCACACCTCGTATATATCTTCATTACTTTTTGGTTAACCCTCATATATATATAAAATATTAGTTATTATCATTCACATAAATACATTTACAATAAATCTTTGATTTCATTAATATTTCTCTTTTATTACATTATTATTTATTCTTTATCATTAAAAACATCGTCGCTTAGAAATATAATTAACGAGGGTGAAACACAAATTATCAAGATTACTAGTTTCGATCATTATTACAAACGATGATGTGACAAATAATATTTATTCTTTTCGGGCGCATTGTATAACAAATAAGTTAGATGTTGCAATTGTAATGTATACATAGTAGCACTAAGATGTCATAAATAAAGAAGAATTTCATTCAAGGTAGTTATTGAATAATGGATTTTATAGAATGGATCTTATTCTTAACATAATCTTTGACAATTAAACACAAATCAATCTGATATAAAGTAATTTTTTTGCCTTTAACTAATTATAAATTGAATTATGATTCTTCACATTAATAAGAAAGAATAAAAATTAAACATAACCTACGTTTGAATAATCAAATGGAAGTAAATAAATTTATTTTACAGAAACAAAAGACACCTTTTTGTTATTAAATAAACACATTTTTCATTATTATTGTTATTTTTCATTCTTATTTATTTGATCAAGAATGTTGGGTGCTACTAACTCTTTAACTAGATGCATTTCAAATATTTATAACCATCGTTTTCATTATTAATATTAACACAAACTTTAAAACGAAAATTCACAAGAATCTATAACCAACATGGGTTTAACCTAATTTCGTTAACGGTAATCATGTTATATTCGCACTGGCATATGAATCTAATAAAGTGCATTGTACCGCACAATCGTGGTTAGGTTCTACATTAGGTTGTACATGTCTTTCATCGTGATTTGAATTTGGATACGAAGTACCATCTCGTGAACAATGATTATGTCTATACATAGGATTGATAGCATCTCTAGGATTTCGACATGTATTTCTATTATTTTTGTGTCTACTTCGGTTGATTAGGTTAGGCGGATTCCTTACATAGCCTTGTCTATTTTGTTCATTTTGATTGCTAGAGTATACTCGTCTTAGGTTCGGTTCATTATTATTCACACTTCGGATATTCAAATTCCGAACAGGGACCAAATGATCAGAATTATTCTTATTTTTACCCATTCCTGATTGTGTTAGATTCATAGCATGGTATTGAGTTTCGTAGCATTGTACAAGCATTAATAAATGACTGAAACTCATACACTGTGTGGAAAATAAGATCTGCTGTAATTTAAATGGAAGCAAATTGCGAATCGATGCAATTATTCTTGATTCCGATTGCAAGGGATTAACAACCTTTAATTCATTATAGACATTTATAACAAACTCTACAATAGATTTGTGCAATCGAGGATTGAAATGTTGATTTCTAAGAGTGGCATCTCTGTTGGCCAGCAAAAAGTCATTTTCGTAATTCGCGATCAATGCCGCTTTAAATTCCTCATATGTACTAATGTGATCACGTATTGCCTTAAACCATAAGGAACAAGGTGGGAGTAATACATGGGGTATTAATTTCATGTATTGTGATCGGTCGATAGACATTATATTACATTCGTCTTGGAATTTCTCTAAGAAAGAACTAGCATTTTCATTGCACTTACCACTAAATTTACTCATGGCTTTGATTTCGCTCATCTTGACACTTAGCTTTACCTTTCTTTTCTCACTCCTTGTTCTTGTGGTGTGATTGTTCCGGTCCGTAGCGTGCTGTGTCATGATACCATTTATATTTCGTTCATCAGTGATCTTCGGACAATTTTCCTCTAATATAATATCCTCCTCAGATTCCGGCGAAGGCGTATTTATATCCGGTGATTGGGGAAACTCGAAGCGATCACTGCCCAGATTATTGCGATGAATGGTGTCTCTAGCCTGTAACGTTTTAATTTCTTCCCGCATAGTAGCCAACTGGATCTTTTGATGTTTAACGGAAGATTCTATTAACGTTAAATCCTTTTTTACAGCACAGATTTCATGATTTTGATGATCGTGCTTTTCTTGACACTCATCGGCTAACCTTTTTAACTTCTCTTCAAACTGCGAGGATATGTCGTTCATCACCTGGACGATTGTTTGTTTCGTATCGTCTGATTTCAGTTCTATCCGTTCTATTCGTTTACTTAATTCTTCATACTGCTTGCTAGCTTCATTAAATTTCAGTTCTATCTTCTTTTCCATGGTCTGGTTAGCTTCATAGAACTTCAGTTCTATCTTCTGTTCCATGGTCTGGTTAGCTTCATAGAACTTCTGTTCCATGGTCTTGTTAGCTTCGTTGAATTTCAATTCTATCTTCTGTTCCATGGTCTGGTTAGCTTCATAGAACTTCTGTTCCATGGTCTTGTTAGCTTCGTTGAATTTCAATTCTATCTTCTGTTCCATGGTCTGGTTAGCTTCATAGAACTTCTGTTCCATGTTTGTGTTAGATTCATTGAGCTTCTGTTCCATTGTTTGTTTTATCTCAGTCGTCATTTGCATAATTTGTCGCTGCACAGCTAACAAAAGTCGATCCTCAGATGACAAACTTGGTGTTGCACTAATTTCACCTGGATTACTGGTATTAGATTCCTGTTGCACTATTTCACTATCCATTTTTCTTTTGATGACCTTACCGCTTCGTAATACGGTTAAGTTCGTATTCATAAATGGTAATATCCAAGTAAATTCAGCCCTACTTTCCTTCTTCGGGAACTGAATTTTCAAAAGGTCCCGGGTTTGGTAAACCAAATTTTTATAACGACTCTATAGAAAAGCGTCGTCAACCTGGTTCGTCTTGTAAAATATCAGTTACGAAGCGATAATTACTTTTCTTTATGTAAAAATCAACTCAGATATTCAAAGATTATTAGCCTCACCTTTATTGCTTGATATGTCTTAAATATTCCTTTTTAAAACTGTGAAATACATAAATTCACTTGACTAGGTCAACACATAACATGTACATAGCCACAACTATCCCATAATAATCTCTTACATATATTAAAAACATTCTTCTTTTCTGTTAATTTAAAATGAACATTCTACTAAATATATTACATATTTATGAGCACTTTTTGCCCACGGTACAGGTAAATATTATACAAACTAAAGTATTTCGTTATAAAAGGGAGGACATTGGTTCTTAGATTTTGCCAAATATGGCGCCATTGTTTATTGGGGAACATATCCTGTACCCGGATTCTCACATCTACAAGTGACGCTCTCCACAATTGCCGGTATAAGGTTTGGTGAGTATATGTAGTAGGGGAAGCAAGCTCACCAGAATATGTCCATGCTTGAACAAGTTTGGTGACATAGGTAGGACATAAGTTGCCAAATCTGCAGAAAGGCGGATTCCTTGGTTGTGAGTATTCGGGCCAGAAACATTCGATCCACACCCGTGTATAGTCCATGTGGGGCTCAACGCCTTGATACGCATCGAGCATGTATAAAACCTGACTTTTAAGACGAATGTTTACGAGTCCAAGGCCCCCTTCGCTGCGAGGAAGATAAATAGTGTTTTGGCGGAGGCGGAAGAAGTAGCTCCGCCAAAGAAACCACATAAATACAGATTCAATTTGGCGAGCGTAAACAGAAGGGAGGGGAAAGGTGCGCGCGTAGTACCAAAGTTTAGCAGCAACATACTGGTTGAGATATTGAATCTTATGTATTATATGCAGACCTCGGAACCGTTGTAAGTATAGCATCTGCTTAATCTGATGAACGATAGGACTCCAGACAGCATCTATTTGTTTGCGTACATCGCTATGAAAAGTTATGCCGAGTACTGTTAAAGCATCAACCGTGGGAATGTCAGAGCGGGAATCAGGTAAGGATGGTAGGAAGAATCGGTGAAATGACAGGAGTTTGGTCTTGTGTTTATTGTATGCCAAGCCGGAGCACTGGGTGAACTCGTTAGTTATGCGGATGGCGGTGAGCATATCTTTGGGCGTAGTTCCTATTAAGGTTACTTCATCCGCAAATCCGAAGACGTGTAATTGATCGTATTCCGGTATACCGGGAGAGGTAATCTGAGCGAGAGCCCGGAGATAGGTATCTAGAACTATCACAAAGAGACTCGTGGAGATGCTATCGCCTTGCCGCGTTGCAGAGCAAATGTGTCAGAAAGATGACCATTGATCTGTACTCGACATTGGGCCGATTGGTATAGTTGTCTTATGACTTGTTGAAATGCAGGAGGAAATCCCCAAGCGTCTAAAGTTTGAAGAAGAAACCGTGATCAACGCAGTCATATGCGGAAGAAAAATCTATGCCAAGAACCCCCGCTCTAATGCGCCGAGTTTGCACGTACGCTATAAAATCCCGTAACGAACGCAACACATAATAGATGTTATATTTGGGGTGGGTGGCTGCCTGATATGGACTAATATACTTTTGCAATATGGATTTTAAATGTGCCGTCAGAATTTTGGTGAACAGTTTCAAATCGGTAGGCAGTAAAGTGATGGGTCTGTACTCCTGTACAGTCTGGGAAGTGGCGGATTTCGGGATAAATATTGTGATTCCAACGTTACCGCGGATGGGGCCTCCCTTTAAATATGTATTAAATAACTTGATTAGAGTATCTGAAAGAAAGATCCAGTATTGTTTATAGAACGCGTACAGCAGACCTTCATATCCTGGCGCGCCCTTTCCTTTTGTTGCCTGGAGGGCCATCCATATTTCCTGAGAAGTTATGGAGCGTATGAGATCACGACCCTCTTCCTCCGTAATCAGTTTGGAAATAATCAACAAAAACCGAGTTGTAACATTGGTGTCAGAAGGTCGGGGTTGTACTAATTTATGGTAATGCTCACGGAAAACATTTAGGATCTGAATCAAATCACTAGTCATATCACCATTCGGGAAAAGGAAAGCTACTATTGTAGCCTGTTTCCGCCGGTGCAATAGACGTGCAACGTCGTAAATAGTGACAGTTTCCTGGGCAAGCCTATAATATGTGGTCTAATTAATAAAAGAAGGCATGAGTGTGGGAGCCTGGAGATTTTGGAGTCTTAGTTTGAGCTGTTGCACTGTGCGTTTATTCTGTAGTGAGGGGGCCGCACACCATGCCTGACGCAATGCCTCATAGAGGAATTCAAACATCAACTGCCGATCGTGTCGTGTTTCGTGTCCTTTGCCTTGGAAGAACCGAGCGATCTTAGGTTTAAGAAATGTCGTCCACCAAGAGGCGAGATCTGGAAAATATTGTCGCATCCTTTCCCAATAGGAATATTGTTGTGCCAGTTCCTCCCGATAACCGTCGTGGTGAAGTAAGGATGTATTTAACTTCCAGTATCCTCGCCTGCTAAGGGCTGGCAAGGGTTGATCTGTTTTTATGTGTAGCTTGATCGCTGCATGATCGGTGAAAGATGGTATAATAGTCTGTACGTCAATAATAGTGTGAAATAAGTCAGGAGTGACGTATATTTTGTCAATCCTACTTTTTGAATGTGAAGTACAATGGGTATAGATCCTCGGTGAATTGGAAACAATGACTACATCCCTTAAGTGATAAGCCCGCAAAATTTCCAAAAATGCGAGACAAGAGGGGTGGGCGGAATTGAATCTGCGCTGGTTTCAGTGGTATTCCAATCAGCCATGATTACCATACGAGAAATATTAGGAGGCAGGAATTGTGGCAAATTTGGCCATCAAATTCAGCCCGTTCCTTCTTAGCTGTATAGCCAGAAGGAGAATATAGTCCGACGACCAGGTGCCCCTGCATGACACAATGAATAATACGTCAGTCAGGGGAGAGAGTAAGATTGGTATGCCCCAATCCTTTTCGGATAAACATCCCTACTCCCGTTGTGGGTCTTAAATTAGCAAACACATCGTAGTAAAGCATATTGTGAAATGAATCATGTATAAGTTCTTGCACACAAACTACATCCGGTTTATGACATAAGAGAAATTGTTTCAAATATGCTTTTTTATCGTCACTACTTGCACGATTTAAATTTATCGTGAGAAAGGATAAAGAGTTCATCACAGTCATATAGAGGAAAATTTCGTAGTATAACACTTCTGTGCAATGCCGATATTTACGTAAGTTTGCTCTACTCAAAGTTAATATGAGTCTTAAAACTAAGAAGTAAAGCAAAAAATAACTTACAAAATCCATGATAGATGTTAATGAATATAAGTGCTGCAATTAAAAGAAAAAAACATACGTCGACAGTAGAGTTAAACACAACTAAAACCCAAGGATTTCCTGTTTGTATACGTGATAAATACCGCTGATCCACTCTGCACTCTTGCACTATTAGAATCGGAGGGCACTTGTATTGTACACACGTGACGTAGAGAAAGAACAAAACAAAAAGGAGGCACACACCACACTACTTGCGGTGAATTCGTATCCATTGACCTTGAAGACCAATACCTTATGTATCTGTTTCGAACACCTGCTTTGGCCGGGTACGTGGATCTCGTTCGCAAGACAGAGAGACTTGGCTGCCTTCCAAGTGAGAATTCAGTTCTTCCTTCCGGGATAATTTGCGTCTTTTTTGTTTAGAAATAACATCGGTAAATTTAATTCCTTGTGTCTCATGCTGGAGAAACTCACTTTCAAAGGGTTTAAGATGCTCTTCCTGTGTCTCTTTCGGGACCTCGCTATCCTCAACTGGTGAAGTATTTGGTTCAATCTCCATGTTGTGTGAGGTGATGTGCTGGTCTACTCGTATGCCGGAGGCCTCTGATGTAGTCGATAAAGGCACTCGTTTACTGGGAAGTTGGGTATCGTCCTTCGCTTTCTCAAGAGAAGTTATTGAAAGTGCAGGGAACTCCTTTGGGTCTGGAACCGAGGGTCGAAGCTCAAGATCATCTTCTTGGTCACCAGATTTCGTAGAAATGACAGGTGGGACTAATTTGTAGGATGTCATAGGAGTCACTTTTCCGATTTCTGTCATGCGAGGAATTGACGTGGAAGTGGTCGGGATTACACTCGTTCCCCCTCGTTGTTGAGCCCCCCGTTTCAGTACACAGTTCGCTACTGTGTGCATAGAGCTTTGGCATCGGAAACATGTAATCGGTTGTCCACTGTATGATACTACTACTTTATAACCATGGACTAGAAGTCGGGATGGCAGAGATGTCAGTTTAATATGCACATGGCGAGTTCCAGTTTTAATACCAGGGGGATAACAAGGGGCCCATTCCTGATCTTCTATTTTAATCACTGAATCATATGCACTAAGAGCCTCACTCAATAAGTTATTCGGGGCCTCGATAGGGAACTCAAACACACGAAGGAGGGTAGTCGGATCTGCTGCGGAAATAATTCGAACAAAACTCACTTCCTTATTTGAATGACTGAATGGGACCTCACTAGGGGCATGAGCTGCAAAGTCATCGTATTCCTGTTGCGTTTTGAATTTTAGAAAAATACAAAAATTTTCACTATTTAACTGCATGGCACTGATGTGATCAAAAATACCTGGGAAAGTGGAGTTCATCCAATGGTAGATTTCCAAGGGGACTGGTCAAACTGCACGGAACTTCTTGTCAAATTCTAGTTTAAATTGAAGATCTTTATTATATTCCATATTCACGTTTGCACTGATACACCGACACTACGCCGAAACGGTAATAATTAAGAGTACGGAGTATAACTCCTACTTCAGTAGATTTGATTTGATATATTAATCAAAGCTATGAAATACACCTACCGTATATATGGTCTACGATACTATAGGCTATAGTACACTGCGGAAGCACCAGAGCACCCGTGTTGCCTCGACGGCGGCTTGATGCGAACGGCCAGAACTATCGGCTACAAACGGCGATAGGATCTAACATTTCCTTTCTGCTATATGTATACTGTATGGCGAGAAACGGATAACACCAACCATTCAGAATCGTGTGTTTAGTTTCTAGTTCTGTAGTATTACTTCTCCGAACGAGTCGTGTACATGAGAGGTGGTAAAAGAGATCATATTACTCGTTTAATATGTTAAGCGAAAATGGCCTAAAAATTCAATTGACATTTATTGGAGAAGTCAGATAATGAAAACGAGGAAGCAGGTAATGTAATCAGAGGTACGTATCAGAGCACAGTGATCGATAAAATGAAACTTTCCCGATTTTGCACATGTGACTCTCTACAATAAAAATTTTTAAAAATAAATGTGCCTATTGCAGAGACCATCAAGAAATGCCGCAAAAATTCTATGCACTTTAGCCGAACATGACACTTCTCAGATCGAAAGTTTCGCTCTCTCTTTCTCTGTATATATATATATATATATATATATATATATATATATATATATATATATATATATATATATATAACTTTTTTGTGAACACAACAACTGTCGTAACTTTCAGCGGATGGAGATTAAACTTGGCACAAACATTAATTGTTGAAATATCTTGGATAAATGCGTTAACCATAATAATCAGATGTAAGTGTTCAAAATTGCGGCGTTCAAACTTTTAAAAAGTTCCAAGGAACCAAATTTGGCCCATAAATGGGTATTCACAATGTTTGAGTGACTTTTCCTCTTTTACTTATTACAGTTATTTTTCTTAAAACATACAGTAAAATACTTTCTACATCAAACTTCAGTGGAACGCTCTAGTTTAAAATTTTGGTAGTTGCAGTTCTGTGTCTTGAAGGCATGGAATCCTTTCCCCGAAATCACTATTTTAAGTTAGTTTTCGAAATTTGTGGGCGTTTTGAAACCTTTAATGCCATTATTATTATTATTATTATTATTATATCAACACCGTGTATAACCTTTAAAAGATATGCGGTTTGTATCTGAATAGTAAAAGGTAATTGACTGTCGATCTCGGTCGTCTAGAAGTCTTCAGGAGGCAAGGACATCGGTCACGTTCTGGATTTGAGTTTCGAAGGGGAAGTATTTGGGCTCGAACCAAAAATTGTTAAAAGTTATGGGCTTCAGCCAAACATGTTCAAAACAGCTGGGACCGGGTTTATGCTTCTCAACGGCTCGAGCGGCTCAGCTTACAGCTCATTCACTACCGAACCGAACCGAGAAGTGAGCCGAGCCGACAGCTCACCCAACCGAGCCGATTTGAGCCATCGGCTTACTTGAGCTGAGTCGAACCGTGACGATGGACTAGTTTCAACTTAGCTGGCTCGAATCGGTTCACATGAGCCGAGTAGGTGACCCATCCCAATCGAGAAAGCTGTAGCCATCGGCTCAATTGGGCCGAGCCGACTCGAGCTGTTCTCTCACTTGATACGAGCCGAGCCGGTTGATATCACTACCCGAGTTGGTCTTCTGCTTGGGCTCAAGAATTCGACCGTGTAGGTCTCTGCCTTGATTTTAGGAACTACAGTATATACATATATTGGTGATTACGACATTTGAGGCTGTCTCGTAATAATAAAAAAACTCTTGTCCTTTCGTTATCTAGACGAGACGAGATACGCTAAAATTGCCCCAGAGACGAGATGCACCCCTGTCGTGAGCAACACTAAAAGTATTCCACATTACTGCTTACATTTCTCATGGCCTTCGCTTTCCAGTCTAATCATTCCATTATTCCAAAACGAGTTAAAACAAGCCAGCAAGCCATTATCAAACTCGAGATGCACCCCTGTCGTGAGCAACACTAAAAGTATTCCACATTACTGCTTACATTTCTCATGGCCTTCGCTTTCCAGTCTAATCATTCCATTATTCCGAAACGAGTTAAAACAAGCCAGCAAGCCATTATCAAACTCGACTCAACTCGAAACTCGACTGAACTAGGAAACTCGACCTCGAAAACAGCGACTTGTCTTGGAACTTAACTCAAGAAAATTATCTTTGACTCTACTCGAATTGAAATCGGGTCGAGTCGAATTTTGGCTCGACTCGTGCTCATCCCTATTCGTATTTGTATTTTATGTTTCCACTTCAACAATTTCTCCCTTTTTTCTCAGTTTACCTGCTGTTTCTGGTTTTCTCTTTCGGTTTCGTCTTTCATTTTCTTTCGGCTTTTCTACTTACCTTGACTATGATTGATTTAATTCATGCGATTGATTTAATTCTCACTTTCCGCGCAGGACCGATGAAAAATTATTATTATTATTATTATTATTATTATTATTATTATTATTATTATTATTATTATTATTATTATTATTATTATTATACTATCGAACTTGCACGGCGAGATTACCGTATAATACGATATCATTTGTGTAATTCTACTGCATTGTATGTTATTTAGTTTATTAATGGGCACTAAATTGTCTCCAGATCATTGAATAAATTAACTTCGGCATGCACTTTGGTGCAAAGATCATCACAGGAACATTACCGGTTCGTTCCAAACATCAGGGCTGAACTTAACAATATTTAGCTTATGATGTTGCATGAGAAGATGTGTAGGGGTGAAGTGCTGTACTTCTGAGTAACAGCTAATCAATATAGATTCAAATCCTTTTCAAGATTTTTTTCAAAGCAATCGTGAATGAAAAAAATACTACACCATTTGTTAAACAAACTTTGGCTAGCGTAATCGGTGGAGTATGATGGTCTCTGCAGTAGGCATATTTCTAAAGAATTGCCTATTGTAGAGACTCACATGTGTGAAATTAGGAAAAATTTCGTTTTATGGATCACCGCCCTCTGATTCCGACCCCTGATTAGATATACTTGCTTCCTCATTTTCATCGTATCACTTCTCTAATAAATGTCATTGGAATTTCTACCAAGTTTTCACTTAACATGTCAAACGGATAATACGCCCTCTTTTACCACCTTTCACGTGCTGCATGCATTATTAAAAAAAACATTCTACTTGTAGTGGATTCGAACTTACGTCCTTTGTATTGTTAATCTAGCGTCTTAGCCACTACATTCCTGCACTCTAACCATCTAGAATATGAGAATTAAATCAATACAGAGAAAACGGAGAAAAATAAAATAGAAATTGTCGAAGTGGGAACATAAAATACAAATGCGAACATATATTCAAACAACTAAACGTTTATCAAGCAACGATCTTCGTGTAGTGGTTAAGGCGCTAGATTACAAATCCAAAGGACGGCGGTTCGAATTGCTCCAAGGTATATATATTTTTTTAGTTTTTTTTTAAAAATAATGCATAGAGCACATGAGAGGTGGTGAAAGGGAGCGTATTATCCGTTTAATACGTTTAGTGGAAAAGAGTTAAAAAATTTGGTGAAATTTACTAAAGTAAAACAATGAAAACGAGGAAGCAGGTATATTTAATCAAGGGTATGTATCAGAGGGTGGTAATCTCAAAAACTGCAAATTTTCCCGAATTTCGTCCATGTGAGTCTCTACGAGAGGCAAATTTCTTCAGAAATGTGCCTATTTCAGAGATCATCTTGCCAGAAATGCCGTAAAATTTATATGCAAGTTTGCCCTTTTGTCTATCATCACCTCTGATACGGAGAGAGAGAGAGAGTAAGAGAGAGATGTTCCCGGAACTGAGAGTGAGGTGCTTCCATTCAAATCAACGAGTTGACAAATAGACGGTTACATAATGAGAATGCGGAATACAAACAACTATAAAACATCAAAGTGATAATTGCAAGCATTATCACCTAAAGCTCCAGAACCGTGACAGTCAATAAAACATGATCCGATGTCGGACGTCGAAAAATAATTTGATAATGAAATGAAAACAGAACTTTAGAAAAGAAATTATTATAATGCACTAGACACAACATAATTTTCTCTTTCTTCTCCTTATGTTAAATTGTTTCATTTTAGCAATGCGAGACGAAGCCTGTGTCTCATCTCATGGCTATTCCAGTGTCATCTCGTGTTTCCGAAACGAAACAAATTCTTATCTCGTCTCATTTCCTCTAATTTTCTTTCGTAAACCTCATAATAATCGAAGTAAGATTGGAAGCCATGCGACTTCGAAATGTAACGAAGTTTACAAGTTAGAATTGATCATCGGACAAGAGAGAGCTATAGAATGCTTTCGAGACATTTAAAACGCGATGAGTCCAGACAAGGACATGTCACGTCTCGTCTCGGAAAACGAGACGGGACAGACGTTTCCTCCCGTCTCGTCTCGGATTTAACAAAGGCTATATTGTCTCGCCCATGCTGTATTGTAAAGCTCTCACCAGAATTGAAGTGGGTCTTGTGTCAAGTATGACATGTGGGTTAAAATGTGTAAGTCGGTTAGTGGGTCATGGGTCAACAGGATGTGACCCACTGCAATCCATCACCCACCGTGTCCCACCATAAACCAGCGATCCACCATGACCTACAGACTCGCTACGACCCACCGACACACTCTGCTTAGTGCATTGTATATAGCATCCTCTGAAGAGTGGTGAATTTGTCTACATTTTACTTTTAGGGTCTCTACTTTCTTTTTTTTTTGGAATTTCTTTCTATTTACTTAGCTGAGATGACTATATCTTACAAGAGTAAATCAGATCTTGTTAAATGAAGTTTTTGTGGTAGTAGTGCATATTTAAAGTGTTAATATTACAAACTGGGAGAGCGCAATAACCAGAAACAGCATAGAAATGACTCTTAAAAATTCGACTCGCCGTATATATGGTACGACGCCTAAAGTTATCAAGCGACGGTATGGTAGAGTGGGGAGCATTCACGATTCACGCGTAAAGGATCGCGAGTTCGACTGCCGCTCGATTCAACTTGTTTTTTCCTTATCAATAAAGTAGTCATTTATAACTACAAGTAAAATATGAATTCACCATATGTTTATAATGCATCATACAGTAGGAATTTTTAAATCAGTTGCAAAAATTTTCAATGTTTCATGTGAACTAGATACAAATATAACCTATTTCGTAAAGTCGTTAAATGAAAAATTTCTTGACGATTCGTGTCTATATCTGTGGACAGAGTGCGAATTGCAAGGGGGATAATTCGGAAATCTCCTTTGGCTATAGCATTCATCCAGTATTCTCTAGCGGATTTCCCCCTCATCCCCTTTGCAATTCGCACACTGTCCACAGACATAGATACGAAACTTCAGACACAACGACTGTGGTAACCGTAATACAGCTAGTGATATCAATATATTTATGGAATAAGTTATATTTTGTATCTAGTTCACATGAAACATTGAAAAGTTTTACAATTGATTTGAAAATTTTGTCGTTTAGAATATATGTACACCTTGTCTCAAAAAGGTTGAGCGCATTCTTTATTGGTGTTTCGAGGCAAATATTTTCTAAGTCCAGCTTCGGGTATCTTCGGAAAAAAGTAAACCAGTTTCGAACCTCCAAGCCAGTCTTTGCAATCGGGAAAAAGGTTTGCAGATGTGTTTTTCTTCTTTTAAATATAATAAGTCTTGTTACCAAGTGTAGGAAAAAAAGCAACATTGATTGAAATACTTAATGATACAATATTTCGAAACCTTGTATTAATGTCAGCACTGCTTGTTTGTCATTTAGCTCTCCATACGTAATTGGGTAATAGTATACAACAGTACCTCATGATCTGTGCGCGTGGATACTTCCTACTGTTGCACTACGTATAAAAATGATTTCATTACATTTAGAAGTAGTAAGAAGCATCCACGTGCACGTGACATGCGATATGTGTTTCAAATCCCCCACATATACTCATACACTACGTACAAGGGCACATTATTATTCTTCGCATACCATAAAACACAACGAAACGCAACGCAAACCGACGTACATTTTATTTTATATTACTCAGTAATTAAATGAAAGTCGCCTTGTTACCTCATTTTCAAGTTCCTATATCCTCAATGAATAATCCTTAAAAGACTGCACTTCGTGAGTCCTCGCTAAATGATGAGGCACTGTCGTATACTATATCCCGTAATTGAACAATTAGATACGTAAACGAATCTTTCCATATGTAAAAGAATGCTCAAAGTTAAGACATAGAACATAATTATCGCCTGAGTACTAAAATAAAAGTCCAAGTAGAACAAAAACAGCGTTTGTAGTGGATATGAATGCCATAATTATCTTTACAACCGTTATATATGTTTCGCTAGAAAGTCATTGTGTTAGCTCACTGGTAAGCTGTCGGATTTCAAATCTGAAGGTTACGAGTTCAATCCCCATCTGGGTTAGTGATGTTTTTTATGAAATTGTATTTTCCGCAATGCATGAAAAATTATATAAAATAATTACACTAAAACACACCAGTTATATATATATATATATATATATATATATATACAACATAATCATTGCAGAACATAGTAATTATTATGTTTAAAATATAATATCTGAGATAGGTAGGTGTTCACAGTAGGTCGGTATTATATATGAGAATGTTAAATACAAGTTAGGAAAATCGTTCAATAGCAATAAATAAATTATGTAGTGTATTTATTTGCAGCTATTTGTCACACAGATCTAGCTTCCCAATATTCTCATTACAGCATGTCATTTACATTCGTGAAATACAGTATATTCCTACGGATATAGAAAGTGTATAAACAGAGAATCCAAAGTCGGATCCTGCTTCAAGACACACTAATTTTTCCCGATCCCCTTAACGTCAGGGGAAGAAACACAAATTCTCTTTAGAACGGAATGTCGTTACTTAGAGTCCCATTCGAATACGTTGAATATGCTTTTGTATATTCATCTCTCTCTCTCTCTCTCTCGCTTTGTTTATGTGTGTGTGTGTGTGTGTTGCGGAATATCCCAAGTTGAATACAGCATTTGCAAAGTATATGAGCATCATTGTCATCGAATACCAGAAATTGAAAGTTGTGTTTGGGTTGCGTGTTCATGTTAGCTCACTGGTATAGTACATGCTTGGCAATGAAGAGGTCTTGAATTCAAAGCCTGCAGCGATTTATCTTTTTTTTTGTTAGTAGAATTGCACTGAATTCGGATACAAGGAGTGGTTTACTTCTAGAAATATTTTCAGAAGCGTTTTTGAAAAGAGCTGTTTTCGGGAGTTAAGGCGGGGACATTAATATTGTGTCCAAGACCTTTCTGAATTTATTACACGCCTCATTCTTCTGGGCATGGAATCTATTAAATGGGTGACAAATCTATCTCCTTCCCCTACCTCCAGCCATGCTCCGGAAACAAGATGCCACAGGTCATCCTGAGTTCTTGGTGGATCTGCCTCAGGCCAACTGTCCCTTAGAGTGCGCTTCACTTCTGCCCACATATTTTCCATGGGATTGAGGTCTGCTCCACGAGGCGACCAGTCAATTAAATCAATCTCAGGCTGCCCTGCGAACCATTCCTGAATCACACGGGAAGTATGTATTGGCGACTGGTCGTGCTGGAACTGAATTACACCATCAGGCTGTAATACTCGTACAGATGGCACCATGATATTACTCATAATGTCTAAGTACTGAGCACTGTCCAGATGTCCTTCAATTCTGTGAAGCTGTCCTGCTCCGCGACTGGAAATCCATTCCCAACATGAAATAGATACATGGCCACTGCGATTGCAAGCAGCCACATATCCAGGGTCATATCGGGTGCCTCTCGGACGATACACAAAACGGCGTCCCTCATTTGATGTTGTGAATATGGATTCATCTGAGAAAACTACGTTTTCCAAATTGCGACCCACATTCGCCTTGCAAACGCGAGACGGTAAATTTTGTGGTCGTCTGACAGTTTTCCTTCACGGCAGCAACACGGCCACGTAACCCAGCATGATGAAGCCTTCGCAGAGCTGTATGCAGATACCAGCAGCAGATACCAGATCACGATATTCTTCTCTCTTCATCAGGCAGAACTTGTCCAAGTCTTCGTTACAAAAAACTAGTTGCCAAGACTTGTCGCATGATCATTCTATTATTTGGTCAAGAAGTTGTGGGATCAGTTACGTTAATGACGTCTTCAATGAAGGAGTTTAACATCCATCTTGAACCAGCACCTTCGTCGTTGGGAATATAGATATCACAGTTACTGAATCCATTGTCAGTGCCGGGCGCCGAAAAGAGGGGGCACAAATTTCGGAGGAAGTGTGTTACTCATGTTAGGAAGGTGCATGTGCACATGTATAAAATAGAAGGAAAAACGTAATAACATGTGCTCAAAATCAAGGAAAGGCAGGGTTTACTTTTGAAAATTTTATTGAGCTTCGTGCCAACCATGGTGGCGATTCGCAGTTAGTCGGTCGACCTCACTCATATGTACGGAAACGTCGTATACTCTCGTCCCGGGCGCTAATTTTCCATGCCACGGTACTGTTCACTATAAGCAAGAAATGGATTCTACTATTATAGAAATAGGTATGTTAAAAATCCCACACAAGCTTATTATAAAACAAATTATAAAAGGGTCGCTGGCAAGAGGATGTGATAAAAGGGGATCGTGATAGGAATTAGATTGAGAATCACTGGCCTAGAGTACTTTTAACCACATTTCTTATAGTTTGAAAAAGAGTGCTGTTGGGTTACCTATGGCGAATGGGAGGGGGATACATATAAAAGATTGCTAGAAAATGATCGATGTTAGTGTCGAATTCATAGTTTTCGGGGTCGCTTAGAGAAATAGTGTGACTTTCGATTTCGCTTAACTCCGATTAAGCTCTCATTAGTAAGGATGGGCACGAGCGACTTTTCTTTGAAACTCGACTCGACTAGAAACAGACATCTTTAAGGTCTACTCTAGGACTCGGCGCGAAAATTTTCCTCCAACTCGACTCGGATTAGAGTCGAGTCGAACCAAAACAAGCCAAATCCTGTGCGTAGTCCTACCGAGACAATACATAGACAATATAATTATTCTAATATCAATTATACTACTATTACTACAAATAATAATAATAATAATAATAATAATAATAATAATAATAATAATAATAATAATAATAATAATAATAATAATAATAATAATAATAATAATAATAATAATAATAATAAGTCGGTAGTCATGAAGTCTACAAGGCAAAGACATCGTTCATTACTCTAAGCTGTAAGCGTCGGTGGACTACAGATGGTCAACTATTGACCTCTCGCCAAAAATTGGTGGTCCCGCAGCGACGATCCGCGGTGGCCCCAGTTCAATTTTGAAAATTTTACTACTATTGGTAGAGACGCGATGAAGCGCCAACGAACCACAAAATTACTCTCCCAAAATATGTTTAATTGCCTATATGTGTGATTTGTTTATATTTAGGTGAGTCAAAAATACACTAAACAAATACCCCGTGGTGGACGCGAACTATCCATACTATGATTGCTAGGCACGTGTTTCTCTGACTTTCCCACGGAAATGATCATAAAAAGCTTGCTTGTTGAAGGATAAATCATTGAGGTCTTAATTTAGCCAATCAGACAAAACCCTACATCTCGAGTTCTAGTAGGTGGTACCGTGAACCATTTCAGATTTATTGTTTTCTTGTGGAGTACTATCTATGTGCAAAATTTGAGCATAATATCCGACATGTATCTTCGGTGCCTCTTCTCTTTAGTACAATTTTAACCAGAGATGGTGTGGGTCAATGAAAATTTAATCCACGACCCACCATGACAAACTATCACCCAACACACAAATGACCCATTGGCCCACTCTAACCCATCATCCATCGTGATCCACTCTGACCCACCACCAACTATGAACCACTCTGAACCATTGCGACCAACTCCGACCCACCAAAACCCACCGTAATCAACTCTGACCCATGATCCACGTCCTCCTCTCCATTGACTAAAGAGGTTACACTTGTAATAAAACAAGACTGTGAAATTATCACTTATCGGAGTTTGAATTTCTACCGTCAATGGCTCAAGCACTTCCCTGTTACAATACTGGTGGACCTGACCTTTAAAATATACAAGGGTAAGTGTTTCTCATCTTCCGAATTAAGTTGCCTTACATACACATTTCAGTAAAAAAATAGGTTGAAATTTAAAAGTCTCAAATCAAGGAAAAGTAGACGAACGTAAAACAGAAAGAAAAACTAATTTTCTATATAATTAAGCATGCCGTACTAATTGAAAATGCCTATGTAATTAAGTCTAGAATACAAATTTTATGGCCATTTTCTCTCAACTTTATGGCTTGATTGCCTGATGTTCTGAACGCTCCATATATTAAACACTAGCTTCTGCAATTGTAGAGCGTTCACCTCCGGTGCTTGGGGTCCCTGGTTCGATCCCAGCTTGCGCCGTGTGGACTTTGTGGTGGACAAACACCGTGCTCGTGGGTTTTCTCGGGGTTCTCCCGTTTCCTCCCACTTTATTCATTCCACCATTTCACTCATTTCTCATTATCACCGTCTCCTTTAGCCTAACCGGCATAACCGTGGGACGTTAAACTTAAAGATTTCATTTTTTAGCTTCTGCAATTATAAATAGAAAAATGAAATGAAATCTTTGAGTTTTACGTCCCACGGTTATGCCGGTTAGGCTAAAGGAGACGGTGATGATGAGTAATGAATGAAATGGTGGAATGAAGAAAGTGGGAGGAAACGGGAGAAAATTATAAATAGAAAACAGTGGGTATAAAATTCGAAGAACTGTAGTTTTCATTACTCAATTTGTTTCTTAACTAATATCAATTGCTTTCGATTATTTTTACAAATCAATCCACTACCAATTTCCAATATATAGAAAATGCAGCCCCCGCTCATAAAAAAAAATTTAAAATGTCAGGACATATTCTGTTTATTTTTAATAAAGAGTTATATGCTGAATTTCAGCTCTTAGTTCAACGGCTTGTGAGATACTCAATTTTTCGCAAAAATTCGGACTTCTACTCCCCCCTAAGGATATGTATTATAATTGTTAGGTTTGTTTATTTTTGCTACCTTCAGTGAAGCAAAGTATTACTTTAATTAAGTTCTCAAATCTACTAGAGTTTACAAATGAATTATATCACTTTCTTTTCACTGTCAACCTTTAATTGACTTAAACCAATACACTCAATTAAACAGGAGCCTTTCTGAATCCCAAAAACTATAACAATAACTATAATCCCACTTGGCATTACCATAAGCCACTAAAATATGAAAAGCCACTCTCGGCTCATCAACCTAACATAACAGTGTCCACTCTCGGATCTTCAACCTTATTATCAACAGCCACGCTTGGCACATAAAACCTAAAATATCAATTGCCACACTGGATCTAACTTTCCTTAACATACAAAAGACTTCAGCCACTTATGGCTCCATTTCTACATCAACACGATTACACATTATTTATTTCTACATAGTAACATCCTTCATTTGTTGTTTCTATTTTCCAACACTTTGTCCGATTATTCAAAATCAACACATGTCCGGCTAACTAATATAACCTAACACTCTCCCGGTATTGCCAAAAACAAATTGTCAAAAGCACAGTCTCATCCCAATATTCTCCCGGGGATTACCGAAATACAACAGCAAAGGAATTCAAGGTCTACATAACTACAACAAAAGATTATCTCTAATTCACGGCTACAGTCCATCATTCCATCATTTGATTTCTTTCTTTTCTTTTTCAACCTCTGTTCAAGTTCATTAATCTTGCCCCTCATCTTCTGCATCTTCCGATCTCTGCACATAAGCTCGGTAAACATACACACTTTTGCTCTCGTCGTTCCCAATAACTACATATTTCTCCGCCCCTTCATCCCTAACTTTAAAATAAAACTTAATTCGAATATGCTTAATTAGTGAATTTATTACAGTTAAATACCACTCACTAGATTCTACAGCTACAACTACGTAACAAAAAATAACCAATGTGAAACATGTTCTGAATTATTTTTTGGATTTCTAACGCTATTATTAAACATATTACAATAGTAAAAGAGGATTGTTCATGAAATAGTATATTTGCTCTTGATTTTTAACTTTTTCATAAGGAAAATATTAAGACATTATTCAAGTTTTAAACTTCGCACGCTACAAATATGTTGCCCTCTAGGCAATGGGACTAATGTGAAATGTGAACTAATGGGAAATGCGGCACTGTTAGCGGCGCTGAAAACTTATGATTCGATTCTAATATAGGTTGATGTCGATATTTTTATGTCGCTACGTAACCACCCTGGGTGCTAATGGGAGCTTAATTGGACTTGAGTTGAAAGTAGAACTATTCACCTAAGCGACCACGAAACTATGGATTCGATACTAATATCGACCCGTTTCTAGCATTTTTGATATGTAGCCCGACAGTACTCTTCTCCAGACTGTAAGAAATATAGTTAAAATTGCTCTAGATTTATCAGAATTATGTTGAAACACACACATACAGCCACTTTTATATTCTGTATAAATAGAGAGTGAGCGAGCGAGCGAGAGAGAGCGACTCAAGGCATCACCACTTCCACATTGCAAAAGCATATATCAGGAATTGACATAGGCGGAACTAGTGATGGGTAAATTCCCGGGAAGATATTTTTCGGGAATATTCCCTGGGAAGATTCCCGGGAAGATTCCCAAAATGGGAATTTATCCGGGAATTTATGTACAATCAGAAAGAAAATTGCATTCTATTACTATATTATGATTTCAAAGTTGAATTAATTTTTATATCACAGCATATGATTACTGTTGTCCACAGAGGATTCTCTAAAATGTATATTCTGAACGGTACTATGTTACTTTATTAACACTTTATTATATTTAGAGAGTATGCATAAATGTATATTTATTTACAATATGTTCTATCAATTAAATATATGTGAAAAAATTATATAGTAAATTATATAGTAACAGTGTAAATTTATATGTAAGTGGATCTGCTCAACTTGACTCTATTAATGATTTTATAAACACATTAAATTTATAAATGTTATAAACCAATTAGATTGGGTAAATGCTAGAAGATACATGTCTCACCAATTTATCAACATTTGCGCATACATATTTATGTTCACAAAATTTGCAAGATACTTACTTATCTTTATATTTTAGCACGTAACATTGCCATACACGACCTTTCATTGTACATATTTCTCGAAATTCCATACGTTAATTCACATGTAAAAGAAGTCCGAGTACTTCTTCAGAAATTCGAGTCAGAGAGAGGACACAGACCGACGTCTATTACTAATGGTGTTTCAGGGTTTATTAATAGTACTTCATCTCTATTTCTACACAATTCTAAATTACTTTACAAAATGGTTTCTTTCCGTCTTTTGTAAATTAGTACTTTGCTTATTTTGGCTGTTCTTTAGCATTGGCGGCCAGCTTTTGCACCTACTTTTTTGCGATATTCTATTCCGATGCGGTTGTTTTATCGTTTTATATGATAAATTACGTTACCAACATTAAATTCAGACAGCGTTGCAGAGCGAGCGTTAGCGAATGAAGACGGGTTAGAGCCCCGCATAGCACGTTGTTTTCTATCTTCGTTACCAACAATTCACTTTCTTTTCTCACATAAATCACTTCCACTTACCTTTCCGTTTTGTATAAATCCCCTACTGCCCTAAAAAAAAAAAACGTGGTCGATACTTTCTTACTACTTGAACATCACTATCAGCTCATTTCTTCCGTAAATCATCCTACTTTTTGCTAGTTTTGCCCCCCCTCCATTCTAAACAATTACCTTACTTTTTAGTGCAAATGGAAATGGAACTTAAAAAAATCATATTATTAGTTATATAAAGTACCGTCAAATAATTTTAAATTTTTTAACCTCAAAATTCTTTAAAACCTAGAAGTAAATCATAATATATTAAAATAAAGTAACTAGTCATATGGTTCTTATAATTTGGAAGATAAAGAAAAGAAATGGAAATAAATTCCTTCCCGGGAATTTATAGGCCAGGGAAAAAACCCGGGAATATTCCCATTTTTAAATTCCTTCCCACCGGGAATATTCCCACTGCCCATCACTAGGCGGAACTAGAGAGGGTCCAGGGGATGCGGGCTCCCCCTAGAAGCAAAGCTGGCCCTCCCCAGAATTTTTATACTGGATGAAAATAATGTTATTAATTTACCTCAATTTACGCATAACAACTTTAATGATGCTTGCATTCGACATGTTTAATAGTGTCTATATTCGTCCGCCTATCGACTTTTTTTTTTTTTTTTTTTTTTAAATATGGATCTATGGTCTTGTGTCTGAATGTAATAAAATACCTGGACCAATGTGATAGTGGGCAGTATAGCGACCTCTCGACTTGCGCTGTATGCGATTTTTTTATTTGATAGCTTCATTAATCTAAATTATTTTTGTATTCTTTCAAGTAATTCACTTATTGACATAGTATTTTTTCTTGTTTATATATGTGTGATAAATCAGTCTTATTGTTATTATTTTATTTATAGCATACTGTAGTAATGTTTGAACAGTTACGATTCTCAGAGCAAATTATTAAGGTACACTAAAAAAACAGAAGGGAAAGAAAAAAGAAGCCGAATTCTTGAACTGCTAAACTGAAGCAATTACGCATATAATACCCATTCAAAAGTCACTATTCAATATCGTTTGTTGCTTTTCCTCCTCCTTCTTAGTACTAGTATTATTATTATTTATGAACTGAAGTTTGTAGTTACATTCTTAAGGTATAAACTGTAATCAGGTGCGCACCCAGAAATTTTTGTTCAGAGTGTCGAAAGTTGGGAGGGGTACAATATTGCAAGACACAGACACGGCGTTATTCTGCGTCCGAGTGAACCATAAATAATTTCCAAGTAGCGTAAGTTGTGCACCACATGAACAATTTTTAGATTTTGCTTTCGAAAAGGGAGTGTATTTGTGCTATGCTAAAGAAAAAAAAATATGTTCCTGATAACCTGATATTTTAGTTTCATGCTGTAAAAGTTACATGGGTATCGCAGCAATAACAAGCAGTGTTCGTAGTTTGAGGGAAATTTCCCTAATCTAGAGAAATTCTTGTGCTTACTTATTACCCACTATAAATATTTAAATTTTTCTTTGTTCTTCGGAAATAAACCAATACCTAATAATTTCACTGTTAAGTCAAGTATAGTTTTATTAAGGAAGTGCCCATATGTATGTCAAATCACTAAGATTTCATGCAGTCCAAATTGGGTGGACTTTCCATGAGTGCTCCCTGGTACAGACAAAACACAATTATTAAATATATATATATATATATTGAGGGTTCGGGTCCGGTGGACCTCTTCGTGGGTGTCCCCTGGCTGTAATAATATTTCCCAACGGTTGACGCTAACGATGTAACTACAACAATATGCTTAAAAGCTCATAATGTAATTCAGGAATATTACAAGTGTTGATATATTTTCTCTCTCTCTCAAAATATTGTGATCAATATTATTATCAATCAATTCTAATCAATTCTGCTGGTTGAATCTTTGTTTCATTAAATGTTTGTTGTTTTAATTTTTACAATCACATCTGCATGTCCATCAGGGCCACTTATCATACGTCCTCCCGAAAATTGTAAGGTGTGTAATTTAATATTTAATTGAAAAGATAATGGGAAACATCTTTTATAGGAAAACGGGTCCCTCAAGTCCGTCTACATGTCTTCTCCTCTCGTATTGTTGATCTGCTTCACTCTAATTGTATTTTTTTTTAATATTTAAGTTGTTCGGGAAGTTTGCCAACTATATTTCTACCACTGTTTTGTATACCATTGTTTCTGTTTTTTAGTTAAAAATGTTTTGTGTATAAAAGTTGATTGTATTTCTTTGTTCGCAAAGATTTATGTAATTAAACTGCAACATTAGTAAACGACAATGAAAAAATTTTACACTTTACTTGAAATACATAAATGAATAAACATTAGCCCATGACTGATTTTTAAAAAGTTATAACTTTAAATTATGTCACTGCTTGTATATTTATTTGTGTTTCCATAAGATGTAAGAGCAGGGGTAAAAGTAATGGGGAACGCGGGAGGACACCGTTCTCCCACTTCCAAAACTGTATACGGTGCCCCTCCAATTCCTAAAAAATGCAATGGGCAAAAATAGGCACGGGAGACGGCGTGACGTCATTCGTCTTCCTATCTTTTCAGACCCACTTTTACCCCTGTGTAAGAGTAAACTGAGAGCATGACAGTTAACGTTTACGAATAATGTATTTTCGCTCAGAATTGCTCGAGTAAAACAGTAATAGAACATTATGAGTTTCCATAATTAGATTTTAGGTAGTTATATAGTAGCATCAGAATATAGGGAATATTTTTTAGCAAATTTCTGAAAAATAAATTTTCACTGAAATGTTACACGACAGTGTTGTGTTAGAACTAAATAACTTGGTGTTGATAATGAGTGCGGGGTAAGAAAGACCATATATAACATCATAACAAGGTCTTCTAAAAGATTCTTCTAATTTTTCAGAACAAATGGACCATGCCCCCCCCCCCCTAGGAAAATATCCTAGTTACGCCAATGGGAATTGAATTGAAAATCTATGTAAATACTTTCTGCTGTGGCATGCTTCATAAGGACAATTCCAGTCTCCTCACGTGACCTTTGGGGTTCATGAATTTCTTGCGAGCGTTGCGACTTTTGATTCTCTGTTTATACCCTCTCTTTATGCATCGAATAATTTTTTCAAGAACATAAATGATATTCATTGAGCATAAATGATCTTCATTGAACATAATATGAATATTGAGAAGTATCCACTATATGACAAATAGCTGCAAATAAGTACACTACATAATTTATTTATTGCTATTGAACGATTTTCCTAACTTGTATTTAACATTCTCATATATAATACCGACCTACTGTGAATACCTACCTATCTAAGATGTTATATTTTAAACATAATAATATTTTAATGTAATTATTTTATATAATTTTTCATGCATTGCGGAAAATATAATTTTTAAAAGAGCATTGACCCAGATGAGAATTGAACTCATAACCTTATGATTTGAAATCCGACAGCTTACCAGTGAGCCAACACGAGGACTTTCGTAAACATGCTTCTAGCAAAACATGTATAACGGATCTTAAGATAATTATGCCATTCATATCCACTACAAACGCTGTTTTTGTTCTACTTTGACTTTTATTTTAGTACTCAGGCGATAATTATGTTCTATGTCTTAACTTTGAGCATTCTTTTACATATGGAAAGATTCGTTTACGTATCTAATTGTTCAATTACGTATGGATAGCTAAATGACAAACAAGCAGTGCTGACATTAATACAAGGTTTCGAAATATTGTATCATTAAGTATTTCAATCAATGTTGCTTTTTTTCTGCACTTGGTAACAAGTCTTATTATATTTAAAAGAAGAAAAACACATCTGCAAACTTTTTCCCGATTGCAAAGGCTGGCTTGGAGGTTCGAACCTGGTTTACTTTTTTCCGAAGATACTCGAAGCTGGACTTAGAAAATTTTTGCCTCAATACACCAATAAAGAATGTGCTCAACCTTTTTGAGACAAGGTGTACATTTAGAATATAGTTAATCAATATTTTACTTGTAGTTATAAAAGACTACTTTATTGGTAAAAAGCAAAAACAAGTTGACTCGAGCGGGAATCAAACACTGGACCCTTTACACGAGAGTTGTGAATGCTCCACACTCTGCCACACCGCCACTTGATAATTTTAAGCGTCGTACCATATATACGGTGAGTCGGAAAGTTAAGACGCTTTTTCTAGGCTATTTCTGGCTATTGCGCTCCCCCAGTTTAAATGTGCACTACTACCTCGAGAAAGATTGCCCTTAAATTTATTTAACAAAGTCTGCCTTGTCCTTGTTAGATATACTCATCTCAGGTAAGTAAATAGAAACACATGCAAGAGAAAAAGAAGAAGAAAATGGAGATCCTAAAAGTAAAATGTAGACAAATTCACCACTCTTCAGACGATGCTATATAGAATGCACTAAGCTGAGGGTGTCGGTGGGTCGTAGTGGGTTTGTAGTGTAACGTATATAGCGTTTCCGTCGAAGGGAAAAAAAAAAGATTTCTGATGGAATTCTAATTGTATATTTGGATGTAAAGGTAGGAGTTAAGTAATACGGCTTCTACTCAATAGATGCCCTTCCACTTCACTTATGAGTGCTTGTCACGAGGAGTTCCCTCGAATCTCAAGAGATGGCAGCACTAGTGGCTGTAGCTGCTGAGTGGGTTTGCCCAGCAATTCGGTCACTTGAAGATTGGAAAGGGTAAGGGTTAGGTTTAAACTCTTGGAAATAAGTTAAATTCAATTTCGGTATGTTATAACATTGAAATTCCCCTTCGAACAACATGGTTTGGAATTAAGTGATAGTTGGCTTAATACTACATGAATAATATTGCTTCAATTAGTGTGTTAACAGAATATTATGAATATTAGTGTATGTATAAGA
Source organism: Thermobia domestica (assembly GCF_964235325.1). Classification (NCBI taxonomy): domain Eukaryota; kingdom Metazoa; phylum Arthropoda; class Insecta; order Zygentoma; family Lepismatidae; genus Thermobia; species Thermobia domestica. The sequence goes on from NC_137467.1 coordinate 158,090,655, forward strand.
ATTTCTTGTGTTTTTTGGTAAGTAGAGTGCTATTTTTCTACAAAAATTGAGTATTGGGTTTGTACTTAGTACTGTCCTGGGGAATAAAGTGAGGACGAATTATTTAACCTCTTTTTGGCTGTAGAAGGAGATTCGAAATTTATTCGTCCTCGCGTTATTTTTCAGAGCAGTGCATGGGTAACCCAATCCTTGGGTTTGGATCCCATTATATTATATATTGGTTCGGATCGCGCATGCTGGGTTCGGATCCCAATAAGCACATTTATGCCAACTCTAGAACAATTACTGGGAGAATATTTGAATAGGAATTTTCATGTGAAACAAACGCGTAAAACCCGAGTAGACGTATTACTGTTAATTCCTAACCTAACCAAGAAATATTGTAAGTTTTGGGGAAAGAAAAGCATAATTAATTATTCACGTGGATCCGGATTGTCACTGAGTGCCGGAAGGGTGGTAAACTTCCGTGAATGGAAAAAGTAAATGTATATACGGGTATAATTGTATCTTTTGGAATTATTAAGGTTTCTTTTTGATAAATTAATGTTAAAAGAATTTGATACTTACGTAACTTTGGAAAAATTAAATGTTAATCGTTCAAATTGTCATTTGTTGGGAAGTTTTTGAAGTTATTTCAGCATTTAATCGTTTTTCTACGGGGTTTGGAAATTTCTTGTTGTTGTTATATATATATTTTGTTCATAATAAATTGTTCAAGTTGAAATTTTCGAGTTTACATATGTCTCCTAGTTCAAACAAGCTTGATTGCTACCAGGAAAAGAAAAACATATTATTTTTCAGTGTTTTTACTCTGCTATTGCCAAAACAAGAATCGGGGAAATCTAACTCGACTAGTGTGCTTGTGATTGATTTGTATGCAGGTAAAGGAAGGAATTGTGTCTGTTTATTGGGCAAAGTTTGACTTTTACCTGTGGACAAATTGAACGCGGGACCACGGTTGTATGTGTAAGCATGCAACGTTTCAGTAGGTTATGGTGGGTCGTTGGTTTATGGTGAGTCACGGCGGATAGTGTGTTGCAGTGGGTCACGTCCTGTTGACCCACAGCCCACGATCTACTTTTTCTCTGGAGAGAGGCTTCCAATTCAGCATTAGCGAGACAATATAGGCTTTGTTAAATCCGAGACGAGACTAGACAAAGCGTCTGTCCGTCTTGTTTTCCGAGACGAGATGACAGGTCCTTGTCTGGACTCGTCGCGTTTCAAATGTCTTGAAAGAATTCCATAGCTCTCTCTTGTCCGATTATCAATTCTAACTTCTAAACTTCGTTACATTTCGAAGCCGCATGGCTTCCAATTTTACTTCTATTATTATGAGGTTTACGAAAGAAAATTAGACAAAAGGAGATTAGATAACAATTTGTATCGTTTAGGAAACACGAGGTCACACAGGGATAGCCAGGAAACCAGTGGCGGATCTAACTTGTGTTCATAATTTTAATTTTTTAAAAAAAATCCTTTATATTTTCTACGGTTTTCATTCCACGGTCAGTCTATGGTTTTCATTCTACCACTTGTGAAATGGATTTAACATATGATATGTTATAATGGTGTTGTGAATATTTGTTATGTGTCTAATTGTTTGAAACCATTGTATATTTAGACAATCGATATTATGTGGGGTTAATTGCATTAATATATTACTACTTAACAGTCTATGTATGGTACATCTATAAGTGTAGTGTTCTACGTTTCCCTTCGTAGAACAAAGTTGTTTGAAGGCTCTGGATTAAGTGTAATTGAATTGTATAGTAGTCTAGGCATGTAACTTTGATGGGGAAATGGAAGTTAGAACTACAACATGAAGTGTGGAAAGGGAGCTCTTTCTTATTTTTCTTTTGAAATGTCTGTAATGCATTGCTTGTTCCGTTCACTGTATCGCTATCTGTCCTCGCTGCTTCCTTCAGGTGTTATTCAGCGTGGCTCGGTGGCTAGCTTCTGCATAGCAAAACTCACGAGTGCAATATGCATGATTCACTGTGTAACACAGTGTTGCAATAACTTCACTTTGTCGTTAACAAATATATTGCTTTTACTGTCTTGAATATCAATAAAACTGGTTGTGGAAAGAAATAACTGAATAAGAATATGCTAAAAGTCTACTTATATAGTTTAATATTGTAGTCTCAATATGGTCCCTCATCCCAAAACTTGTGATTGTTTTCACAGGACACATTTGGGGAGAGGGGGAGTTGTATAAGTCACAATATTTTGGCATTCGGTATATTAGTGATATGTTGTTCGGATCTTGGAACCTTAGGTGATAACGTTTGCAATTATTACTTTGCTGTTTTATGGCTGTTTGTATTCGGCATTCTTATTATGTAAGAGTCTATTTGTCATCTTGTTGATTTGAATGGAAGCACCACACTCTCAGTTCCGTGAGTATCTCTCTTTCCCTTTCGTTCTCTCTCTCTCTCTCTCTTCTCTGCAATACGCACGTTTCTGAAGGAATTCGTCTATCCTAGAAACCCACATGGGCGAAATTCGGGAAAATTTCTAGTTTTTCCGGTCACCACTCTCTGATACAACCCCTGATTAAATATAAATAGCAGTCTGCAGAAAAGGATTCAGAACTCCAAGCATAGATTGAATCTCCAATCTTATCCTCTCTCTACTGAAAGAAAAAAATCATAGAAATCTACAATTACCGTCAGTTTTAATATTGGTACCCATAAAGCAAAACCGGTAAAATAAGGCAAGAAACTACTTTTTATTAAGATTATAAGCGTCTCAATAATATGTTTCATCTCAAGCTCATTTTTCTATTTAAACCGGAAGTGGTAGAGATCTATGATTTCCAGTTTCATCAGAGTTTGCCATACATAAAAACCATGATAAATTGCGAAAAGCTGTTTTTAAAGTTTGGTTTGCAGAAACTCTTTTATATATTTACCTTGTTTATCCCTACGTCGGTCCATCCGTCCAGAAGACAAAAAGTTGAAGAATATTTTTAAATAAACCATCGTCAATTTTGACCACAATGTAGAGGATCAAAAATTAGGAATTGTATTCGAATGATAGACGTACTACTAAATCAACCATTTCCGGTTTTCCCGTCAATCACCAGAGAGCACAAACGGTAATAGAAAGCTGATGTTTCCTCCAAACCAGGTACGAATACAGAAATTTGTTCCAGGGGCGGGTCAAAATTCAATATGAGGATTAAATTAAATTATGTTAAATCACTCATAAGATTAAACTAAATTTACAGAAAATCCTGGGTGTATCGAGACAAGTAATCATATAGTTGCATAAACATGTGCTAACCTACATACGATAGAGACATCCCTTGGACATCCGAAACAATAAGTTCCCCTGTCAGTAAACTTTAATGTGTTTAACTTAACTTCCTGCATGACATTCCTGGTTCTTTGAGGGAATATCAAAGAATGTCTTTTGGACGTTGAAATATTGCCTCGAGAGACGCACATCCGATTCAGACCAAATGGAAATTTAGTGAAAATTTGCATTATCTTTAGAAATTTAGTATTGCCCACGATACGAGACGAAAAATAAAGTTTTGTCGTGTATAAATTTGTAGAAGTCTCGTTACGTCTCAAATCACGAAAGATTTCAAACGATATCTATTCTCGATAGGATTTTCTCCTTCCATGTCGAAAACTTCTCCTTTCGCTTTACAAATCCATGTACTTGACTTACGGAATTAGTTTCTATAGCATTTTGCAGTTAATAATAAGATAAAAAATGAAATGAAATCTTTGAGCTTTACGCGCATACGGTTATGTCGGTTAGACTGAAGGAGACGGTGATGATGAGTAATGAATGAATTAGTGGAATGAAGAAAGTAGGAGGAAACGGGAGAATCCCGAGAAAACCCACGCACACGGTGTTTGTCCACCACTAAGTTCACTTAGCGGAGGCTGTGATCGAACCCGGAACCCCAAACATCACAGGTGAACGCTTTACCTCTGAGCCACCGCGGTCGTTCAAGGTACGCCATTATTTTTACACATTTCCTTCAATATCTCGGGAACCATTTATTCTAGAACATCCAAACGGCCAAAAATCCAGGGACGGAATCATGGCCGGAGTTTAATAAAAAGATGATTATTTCTTTTTCAACTGTTATGCATATAAACTATTATCTGTAATTATTCACTTTATTGAAATAACATTTATTTAAATACTGTAAACACAACGAAATATGTAAGACTGTTATAGTAAGCATATATTTCACATTTTGATACTTCCTAAAAACATTGTGATCAATATTTCATAATTAAAATAAATAAATATTTATATAACACTCAAAATAAAGGACTGCTCTATGCTAACTCATATCAAATAACATCAGAGTTACTTTTCATAATTAAAATGAATGGTCTTACAGTAATACGCTGAACGTATTTTAAATGTATTAAATGTATAATAAATAGGAGTACCCAATATTTTCATATGGGTGTTTGTGAAACTAATTAAAGCCAGTCTGCTATTTTATAAATTTTTACCTTTTATTGGGTTTTCAGTATTTCAAAAAGAAAAAAATGAGTACATTGAAAAATTACAGATTATATTATAAAATATATGACAATTGAACGAAAAATAATCAGATATGGTGTGCACTGGTACATCCAATATATAGTCCTATGATTCTGTCCCTTGGATTTTGTCCGTTTCGTCAAAATTTTCCTTGGATTTTGACAGTTATTATTTTGACCTCGCCCTTGTTAATGCAGTCATTGCATACATAAATTCCGATCTGCATAAAAATACGCTATAAGTATTTCGATGCTGCATTTCTCTAAAAGATTCCTCCCCGCATAAAATTTCCCTTCTCCAAAGATTAGGCAAAACGGGAATTAGGCTGAAAGGGTATTCCCGTTCTGCTTTAGGATAAGATCATTTAAAGTATTTTCTACAAAGTCCTGGGGGGCCTTTAGGCAGAACGGGAATGAACGGTGTATCTCGTTCCATAATTTTCCCCCTCCAGCAAAATAACTCGTGTGTGTGTGTTTAAATTCTCAACAGCAATTTCTAGTATCTCTGTTCGGTTAGGCTCCGGAATATAGGGTTCTGTTGTGTGCATTTCTCTTTCTCCACGACCATTAGTTTTTGGCTGCGTAGTCAGCTATTTCCATCCATATCACATTTTGAGGCTAAATTCACAAACTATTCTTGAATGGTTTTAACCTTAAGTACATGAGAATTATCGTAAAGACTCTACAAAAATATACAATATATCATATTGTTGTATCAAAGCCGAATGAGCTTTATAAAAATTATTTTGTAAGTCTAAAACATCCGGGGGAGGAATACACAAACGTCATTCTTTACTACTTCTGATTCATGAGGAGTGAAAGTCGTGAGGCTTTAAAGATAATATACAACATACTACAGAACAATCAAACAGCTTATATTGAGTAATTGTGTTGCAGAAACATGTGTAAGCTTGCAACATGGGATGTATCCCTACCCCCCTTAATTCCTTATATTTGGTAGATTGCAACTCCGAACAACAGAAATGTTTCAGCGAGTGGAGGGAAGGCTCATACCAAGTTTTATCAAGATTGAATAAGTTTTACGTGAGTTATCGTCGAGCAGTAAATGTCAATCGAGTGGAATAGTAGAAACTTTGCTAACGCTCGCTTTAATTACACAGCCACACACACAAAAAGTAAAAGTTGTGTGCAACGAACCTCTGGATATGGATTGTATGTGTTTTGGTACACAGAATCCAAATTTCGAAACCTCAGGACGATTGAGTATGTCATTTTTTTTTTTTTTTTTTTGTCAGCGAAAAACGTATGTCCTTTCTTATGTACCAAAATTCGCGGACGTTCCGCTTCAATTCTATGTACCAAAATACATCGAATCCATACCCTGGGATCCACTACACAGAACTCTTTTTTCTGTACGGCTGTGTTACGTATATTCTCCCTATGTAAAAGCGCTAAAGTTTTTCGCCCATTAAAGAAAATGACACGATCGATTGTTTTCGAGCTTCGATATTTGGATTCAGCGTAAGAAAATAAATTGAATCCATACTCTGGGGTCCAGTAGACAGAACTTTTGTTTTGTGTGTGCATGTGTGTGTGTTATACTATTTATGTGTAGCATTTACAGAGCAAGGTGGCAAATCTGATCGAATTTTCTCTAGTAACTGTGCGTAGGTGGAACTACCATGTTAATTCTGGAAATCTGAAAGTTTTGGTAGAACAACACAAGAGGGCTGAACATGTAATCCATTACAATTTGGGGGTAAATATGATCTCAAGGGGACGAGGTTATTCTTTTTCTTCATAACAATCATGTGCTTCTTCCAGCTTGTGTCAGCTCCGTCCATTTTTCCCAAGCAGCATCTCTGATTTTATCCGATCCTGCCCCAGGCGGTAAGACTAACGTGTTCCAACCTCAAGGGAAGATCATAGGCAACATATAAAATTCAGTAAGATAACGTGAAACTTAAAACCATATTAAGAAAGTATATTCATTTTTGTTGGGTTAGGAAATAATGTGCCTAAAAAAATTACATCGGAAAAAAATAAAATCTCGGCTTGTACCAAGAGACATGGGCCTTGATCTTGTGATAATATTGTAATGATCTTGTGAATATATCTATTTTTGAAAAGATGATTGCTTAGTTCCGTATTTTGTGTATTTCCTTTCACCAAGTAATCTGGTAAAACTACAGTATTATGTGTTTACACACTTACTAGCTTAAACATTCGTTCTTCACACGGGGAGAATACGTTTATAGAAAATATTTAAAGTCCTTTTACCTTTAGATACGCATCTCCTTAATTTCAGGGATTCATATCGTATTCAATTCTGGGTAAAACATATAATGTTTCACCTCCCTTACCATACGTATTTCATAAAATTTCTTTCTTAATCATTTCTCTCTTAACAGAAGTAGTTTTTTTCATCCAAATTTCAGGTTTCTACATCTATATTAGCATGACCTGAACGTCTCTGAATGAGTCGGGTGTAGGACATTTTACCACCAGTCGATTTGCCACCAAATCAACATCAAGCGGGCAAATTTGTCACCTGCGTAATTTCGGTATAAATTGTTAATTTCTGATAAGAATGGAGTGAGCGGAGAGAGTGGTGAGGTAAAAAGTTGTAAACAAATCAGTGCTGCACAAACATTTGCCATTTTTAGTTTAACACTGTAAAGATTCTATAGTCGCATTATTAAATCTAATAACAATGATGTTCCAAGATGACTTGTAAGAAATTAAGCGAAATGTTTGAGTTCTACGTCCCAGGGTTGTGCCTGTTAGGCTAAAAGAGGCAGTGATTGTGAGAAATGAATGAAATGGAGAAATGAAGAAACTAAGCCACCACGCCCCCAGGATGACTTGTAGTTCTTTTCTGTACTCTTAAAGCACGAATGTGCACTTTTCAATCTTATTCAACAACAACAAATATATATATATATATATATATATATATATATATATATATATATATATATATATATATATATATATATTTAAAGCCCGCCCCAAAACGATGCCTTTCCGACTAAATCTCCAAGCCTGCCTACGACCTGGATTATGCTTTTTCCGAAAATGTTATTTGATAATTCAAATCGTACTATATGTCTTTTACACAATACTTATATACAACAAGAGAGAGAGAGAGAGAGAGAGAGAGAAAAAGGAACAGTAACTTTGTATATTTAAAATTACTACCAAACGTCACGGCATTTGTCCGATGCAATTGACGAAAACTTAAATATTGCCTCCTACCAGGTTCGAATTGGAGACCTTCCTTTTGAATGACAAAAATGCTAACCAACCTCTAATGCGCGAAATTTCTAGTTCGAACTGAGCTCTCACCAGATGTTCTTTATAAGAAGAAAACCGTGTGTCTGAGTTTTCTCGGGTTTCTTCAGTTTCGTCCTACTTTATTCATTCCACTATTTCGTTCATTACTATCGTCAGTGTATCCATTAGCATCTGAACTTAATCGTGGGGCGTTAAACTGCATTTAAATAAGTAATAAAATAGTAGTACTATGACCTATGACAATTGGTTGAGCAAAATTTAAGTACTTTCAGATAAAATGAGCTTAAGAAAACATGTATCGCAAAACATTTTCCCGGAAGGAATTTCACAGATTTTTCTTTAAATTTAGTTTTATTTAGGACCGATTTTACAAATGTTAATATGACTTATCATGTATTGAATTTGGACCCCTCCCAAAATAAATTCCTGCCTACCTCTGGCTTAATCCTCACATTGGACACTTTCCTAATACACATAGCAAAAAAAGAAGAAGAAGAAAGAAAAAGAAAAGTTGTAATGGTCCCAGCATGACTACCATTAGTTCATGTTGTTTCAGCACCAAGTTGCCGGTGTAAATGATTAACACAGTTCTTGTGTTACTGATTTGACAAGATATAGTGTTAAGTGGTGACAAAATAATATAGAAGCATTGTTAAAGCATTATGTGAATGAACACGGAAACAAAATGAGAGTTATTGGGCATCATTTTGTATCAAGTCTTCTGAAAATTTAGGTCCACAACGCAGCCCAAGAAAGTGCAATAAGCAATTAGAACTGTTATGCTGATTATCGCAATCTAAAATTCGAACCTCGACTGTGTTGACGCAAATGCGTACAAAATGTGAAATATTGTGATAATGTAAGTATATATACACCATGGGCGTCATATCCTAGCGGTTTGCGTCGATGCAACGCAAAACTTGTCTCCTAGATGCTGATTAAATATTGACTTATATGATCACAACGCATCTTTGCTATCAATTTACGACACACAACGAGGCCAATTAAATACCGTTCTCCCGAACCTTTGCAATCACATTGTCTCGCTAATCTTTCTCTCCGTTTACGTCCCGTTTGCGTTTTTATTTTGCGTGGAATTAACATACTTACGTTAGTCAAATTCCAAATGAAGGCTTGTGATTTTGTACAATTTTGCTTGCTCTCTGAAAAAAAAATCAGCAAATACATACCATTTTTATTCAAAAATTTTGTTCTAAAATTCGGATTGAAGACCTTGAATATGATAAATTCAGCTTCAAGATCGTATAATCTTACGATTGACGTCATTACACAAATTTTGAAGAATAATGCATTTAACGTTGTCTGTCGGAAATTGATTGCAAAAATGCGTTGCGATTACGCAAGCCAACTTTGAATCGGCGTCTTATTTTCCGATAATCAGCATAGCAAATATAATAGCTTTTTCGCTTTCTTGGCGTTGCGTTGTCATACGCAATTTTGAAGAGACTGAAAGAGAACGTGGGCTAACGTGTTTTTAGGAACACCTCAGAATATGGTGAACAAGAACCTTTGAGAATTTCTGCAATATCTCACACAGTTTGCAGATATAAGCCTAATTTCGGTTTGGGTGTGAAATTTGGTATAAGTATGTATTGTTAATACTGTGTTAATTCATCAAGTCAGGGTGATTCATTTAACTATTACCATATTAACAACATACTTCAAAGTGTGATGGAGTTGAAATAATGCCATGAATGTGACAAAATGTAACACCACTAGAGTAACATTGAGTCATTGTGTTTAATTAACACCACCATTTTTACTGTGTAGAAAGAGAAGTTTGGATATGGTAGAAATCATTCCTATTTCCCACTTAGGATCCGAAGTTTCCTAAAAAAAAAAAAAATGAAACATGTGTTGAATTATTTTTCTTTGGAGCCACGATATTAAAGAAGAAAGTACTTTAATTGTAAAAAAAAATCGAAATTGAAATTTCTACGGATTTACACTTTTTACGCACTTTCACGTAAAAACATTCCTTGAATGTCCGTCTGTCCGTTCGAATGCAAATATGTTCAGTCTCCTAGAGGCCGCACGTCTAACGAATCAAAACCCAGTTTTACACTTAAGATTTTTTTTAAAGATTTTCAAGGTAGAAGGTTCGTATTTCCTTACTACCCTCAAAATTAAGGTGATTTACGGGAGGATGAAAATAATACATATCAATTTTCTCGAAAAATGATCTAATGATTTTGTATATGAAATATTGGAGTCATTTTTCTGCCACAGTCCAGAGCTAGGATGTCATTTATCCAGTGACGTATATTCTTATCCTACATTCCAGTTTTGTTGAGGACTTGGAAAAGGAACGATTCTGTGATAATTATGCAAATTCTCCCAGTTCGTACTTCTTTCTTACGCTTTACTCGAGTCCATTGTCCCTCTATACTCTGGGTATATGTTGACTTGTTATTATTAATTACGAAAAATGAAATATAGTTAACAGTATCGTGTTGGTATCCTAAACCAGCCAGTCAGCTATACCTTCTCCAGCAATCAGATTTCTTTTATTTTAGTACCTAGGAAGACATTGTCGGAAATTGCATTCTCCAAAGTTGCAACATAACTATTTTCAGCTAATACCATAAACATTTTCTGTGTGTCTCTGTCAATGACTCCAACTATCCACTTGTAAGTCTTATTCGAACTATGCTGTATTTCCGTTTCTCAAGAATATTCTTCTCAATTTCAACAGTGAGTCCTATACCTCCAATTTTTTTTGACATTTTCCACAAACCACATAGAAAATAGCTATCTGAACTCATTCAGCAGTTTGGGACAAAACTTTTGTCCAGTGCTATCTTACTTACAATTGCAGTGGCCGGGTAACACAAAATTCACGCAAGAAGTACTTCTAAAAATGTGTGAATTTTTATCTGTGTTACTGCGAAGAACAACATGCAGGTTTTCAATGCGCATCAATATTGACTCTTTACCTACAAGGTTAAAAAGAAAGTTTCATTGTCATGGTAATCAAATGCGGATCTCTTTCTTCATATCACTCCATTTTAAATATTGATGTAGTGATAATGTTTCAAAGCTAGGGATCCCAGACGTTCCTGTTCATCCGGGATAATAAAGGATTCTATAATCTGTATCCTCCAAAATTGTTACAAACTCCAATTTTCCCGATTTCCTTCCAAAGTTAACTTAAATTCTAAAAATCCGGCATTTATTAATCTTCAGTTTTTAACTAATAAGAGTAATCTACTTTCTATCACTTTGGTGAGTGTTGATCTTTATTCAATTATGTTTGAGTAACAGAAAGTGCATGACTATTATTATGCTGTAAATATTCAAAAAAAAAAAAGTTTCCGGTATTTTTAGTCTTGAAATTTGAGAAGCCTATTCAAAACAATAAAAAGAGAAATTTATACTGAGCAATTTAAGCGTCTCGAAAAAAATGAACTGTGAGAGTAAGGATTCTCTGTATTTAGAAAAAGCCTACGTAGACAATATTTGTCTCCTATCTTAAGGACAATAAAATAAAAAGATTAAGGGCCTCATTTCACATTGCCATTCTCAAGATTTGCTAATTCCAATGCAGCGCAGATAATGCAACAAACAATTATAATTGCTGTATCGATTGACACTATCTAAAACGGAAATTTTACGTTGCGTTCACGCAAACCACTACAGAATGAGGTCCTCGACTCTGGAAAGAGTTTACACAGGCTAGGTGTTTCCATCATATTTATAAGCATTTGTAGAATAGTAATTAACAATTATACTATTACGATTACGAATGCTGACTCCTCCTTTTTGTTATTATAATTTACAGGTATACTCGAAATGTATCAAGAAAAATAAGAACGTTGTCTCCTTGAGATCATATTAACCCTAATTTGGATAAACTTAGGGAAAGGTTTTTGTTTCTCGAAGCCCGTCCTTATCTCCCCAATAAATATGGAGAGTGAACCTGGAAGTTTGCTATTATATCTTCAATAACCAATAAGGGCGTTTCCACCCAAAACTTGTGAAGTTCCTTCCTCTGTCCTTGAAAGTTGTTTGCATATAAGCTTCTTACCTCTAAACTGTGATAATTGCTACACTCCTTAAGATATAAAATACTTAGGACCTAGGGAAGTTAAAGACAGGTTACTATTCTGAAATCTGAGAATGGAAAAGATGTTTTATGGAATAGACTTGGCGAATCATCCAAAAAAGGATGAAGAATTATGTCACAGTCTATAAATAGGTTTATATACAGAAGTCGGCTGTGATGGGACATTATATCAAAAAAGAACATAGAATTATGTTTGATGAGACGGAAGCTGTAAAGGCAGAAGGAAAGATGAAAAAATAATAATACAGGAAACGTTGGAGATTAAAATAAACACCATTAATAATAATAATAATAATAATAATAATAATAATAATAATAATAATAATAATAATAATAATAATAATAATAATAATAACTGTGTTCTAAATAGCTGCCGCACCCAGTATATAATGTCTCTTAATTTATACTTACAATGTAAGAAACATGAAGAAACAGACTGTGGGAGAAAATGATTGAGTGTCAAACTTCTAATTTCCTCTTAAACCAGTGTTATTTAGTCCCACATACCAGATAATTAAATTAATAGCACTAACAAGGTAATTATCCGAACCGAAATTTAAAGTTTGCATTTTTGAATTTATTATCCTTTACATTCTTCTTTTACTTTTGCGTTCATCACAGAAAACCAGACGCATTATGTTAATGCACTATACTTAAGCTCTTGTCAATACCGAGTATAAAGCTCTTGTACCTGAACCAAACGAAGAGCGTAGCTATATCTTCTACTTTCGCGTATCTGTTCCGAACTACAACAACTATTGAATTAAAGAGGATATTAAGGATATTACAAGGTAAACATGGATGTTGAAAAGTCTATTTAGCAATTAAGTAATAATATTTTTGTTAGTTCTTATATAGCTCCTGTTTAATTGGTTCAAGTGAAGTTCCTCTGAAATTCTACAACGAAGAAAATAATTTTGAAATATTGGTTAAAGCAGTGGTTACCAAAGTTTTTTGGCCGACAAAGCACTTTACTGAAACCGATGACAGAGTGACACACCCAATTGTTTTATTATAATAATAAAATTCTAATAATGGAATCTGTAAGTTTCTATAAGGTTGTGACACTGTGTAGTACTGAGCATTTCTGCTACACAGAATCTGTAATTCAAAAGAGTTGTATCTCCAACTACAGTCCGCGTAGAGTTAAAAGAGAGAAACAAAGAGAATGTTCACTTTTCATGACAGTATAAACGTGCTTCAGAAATACTGTATTAATATACTGTACACTTTAGTTACACATTTTAAATGTAAAATGTTGGTTAATAGCTCTACCAAGTTCTCTGGTATAATTTGATTGTTTCGTCACCCAAGATGTTGCCTTTTCATAATCGAAAATTTCTGCTCCTACACTTCCCAATCTGAAGATTTTATTTTTAGTTTTATCCGATTCGTGTGCATATTTTTTTTACATAAAAATGATATAACCATAACACTTAGATGTTACGCAACACATGCTCAAATGTAAAAATTAACAAATAAAAAAATCGAGTTCAATTCCTATTCTTTCAATAATAAAGCCTTAAAATGGAATGAAATAGTTAGAAAGTAAGTAAGTGCACGCATAATCTTCTTTGGCGGGTGCTATACTTCCAATTGCCCAGGAAAGGGTTGTGAATCTGGTATCTTTACTTACACCTACGGTTCTAGTAAACAACAATAACTTTTAAGGAATTTTTCTGGGTAAGTCCTGCACTGCGTGGGAAAAATATTGTTGAAATGTTAAGAATATAAACCTTGTGATGTTGCTCTTTAGAAAGTTTCGCAATGTGTTGGCAACATGCTTTCTGCGTAATTAAAATTACAGGAAAGACAATAAAATAAATTGAATATCAACTCAAAACTATGTTTTTAAACACTTTTGACATACCGCGTAAAAGAAGGTGATATTTGCTTTCTTTTTGTAGTGCGTATATACTCACGGCTATGGATAATAAAAATAAATTGTTCCCCACCTGATATGTAACATAACACTGAACAAATTTTGACTAAATGTAATTTCTGTATTTTTTGGACAATGTTCAAGACGAGACCAAAAGTTTTCAGATTGGGCTAAGTTTATTTTGGTGTCCTCACGAATTCTAAGTGTATGTCACAATCTCGGTCTTCTTCCCGACTACAAATTGTGTCTCGATCTCCGTCTTGGCTTGAGTTTCGGTCTCGTCTTCATTTACAAACATCCATCTAGATCTCGGTCTGAATTTCGAAATTTTTAGATGAGACTAGACTAGAAAGGGTCTCGGTAACTGTTTTGAATAAAAAATTCAGACGTAAAATATGTATTATAGAGTGATTCACATAGATAACATCGTACAGCATTAACATCGTACAGTTCACATAGATAACATCGTTCACTTTGCTCTCAGGATAAAAATAATCTAGTAGTACTAATGTTTAGCTTTCGGTTATGGCTAGTTAATTTATTGATTGATTATAATTTAAAATCACTTTAAGCCACCGACTCTACACGACAGACGATTTACTGCTTAAACTGTGATCCTAGATTTGGACTTTCATCCAAGGTTTCTTATAATCACGGATAATGGTGATTTAAAAGTGTTTCCAGGTTTTAACCTTTTGTTTTAGCAATATCTTATACAAAAATATATATTTACTCGCTAGGATATGTATACAAATACCTCGAATTTTGTAAATTTCGGAGCTTGAACTCCCATTGAGGAATTTCTGTGTACGACACTATTCTTGAGGTCGTACCTGCAAACACGTACACAAATAGCATAAAAGAAGCCATTTGGTTATGAAGGGTATACTAAGTCCAAAATACTACAGTAGAGAACAAAGTGAAAGTATTAAGAAAAGCTACATATTATGGAGATTATACTTCTTATTTTGTGCCTTTGTGTTTTACATAATTTAATTTGTATTTATCAAGATGGGACCAAAATTTGAACCCGACACTATGGTAGGACAATCACATTCAATTTGTGGCGAAAATGAGATAGAAACAACGATTTTCCGACTCGAAATATGACAGAGATCGGTGCAAGAATTTGACAGGACAAGAACTGAAACAAATAGAAAAAGTGGAGACTGAAAAAGTTCACATTGGATCGAAGCAGCGATTACTTGATCAATTATAAGCCTTCACTACTGCCCACTCATAATGGGATCGTCTCAAGAATGGAACGTAATGATCTCTCGAACTCAAACCAGCTGTTTGAATGAAGTCATGATAGCAGGTACATAATAAATTGAAATAACAGGAATAACATTCTAGAAGGATAAATAATGTCCAAACAACAGGTTCGTTGCTATGCGAGACAATGTTTACTCTTTTTCTGTAAGTTCCTTCGAGAACAATACAGTTGCTCATCAGGAAAAAAAAATCGGAAACCAGAACGAGACGAGATGCGAGATAAGAAGTATACTTCCAAATTCGAGGCGACACGATAAGCTTGAAAATTCTCATTTTCGAGACGAGGCTAGAAATTTCTCGAGTTATGTAGGCAACACTACTTCATCCACGATTTACGTTTCATACACTGTTTTCATTTCACACGAT
The DNA here is from genome assembly GCF_964235325.1 of Thermobia domestica. Lineage (NCBI taxonomy): Eukaryota > Metazoa > Arthropoda > Insecta > Zygentoma > Lepismatidae > Thermobia > Thermobia domestica. The sequence goes on from NC_137467.1 coordinate 158,106,043, forward strand.
TTATTATGGAAAGAATTATAATTTAATAATGTGATTGTACATGGGCAAAGAAGAACATTTATCAACGTATAATAGGCAATAACATTTTACTAGCCCAAGAGGAGAGCTACAAGCCACATCCCACAATAGAAAACACTTACTTACCTTTGAAATAAATAATAGTGGTATTAAATACTCGCCCGTATCAATGAACCACTCGCCCCGGGCAGGAGGGTGAGTGGTTATTTGCATCCCAGGCAGTAATAAATGTGAATTATGCGTTTTTATCAAACCCTTTGTGGACTCCTTGTAACGTGGAAGGATAATGGTAACACCTAGATTTAATAAAGAAGAAAATCAGGACACAAAGTTTGTACACTATAGAACACAACGACAGGACACGAGAAAAATAATCCTGAGAATCAAGACGAGACTTCTGGAACATTCTTCGAGAATCGAGACCAGGTGAAAAAATCTTATTTCTTGTCTCGTTTCGTCTGTACTATTAATGAACACTTTTGGAAATTTAAGACTTAATAATTAAAACTGGGAATGACACAGAAATAAGTTTGTAAGGAAGTAGATTGTTTCAGATTATAACAGCGACAATAGCTTTGAAATTTTACGTAGTGGTATTTACGTTTCAAATGTTACCACCTGATAAAGTACATTTTTTTTACAAGTATTCAGGTGCTAAAAGACATAAAGGATATGGGATTTCGAGCGTCAGGAACGATAAGCGAGCAACGTGTGCGTCAATGTCCAGTGCTGAGTGCGAAAGATACTAAGATGAACAGAAACTTCTTCAATGGTCGTTTCAACGAAACATACCAAATCTTGGTTAAAAGGTGGAATGATAACAGTTCTGTAACTTTTGCCACAGTTCTTCTAGCAAGCTTTTTTGGGGAAGGAAAAATAGAAAATTCCAATTAGCAACAAATGTTATAAAGAATTATAACAAAGGAATGGGAGGTGCTGAACTTCAATGTTGGTTGTGCGCCAAATATTCAGTACATGTTCCCGGCAAGAAATGGTATTTACCTCTAGTTATTGCATCACAAGATATGGCGGTTGTCAGTAGTTGGCTAATGGATACAAGAACAGGACGATATTTCATGACACTTGTTGTCTTCCGAAGGAAAACACTTGTCTTCTAACACAAAATCGCTCAATTTTGAATTCAACTACTCACGATCTACTGTTATAGGTGACATTCAATTTGATGGCAAGGATCACCTACCAAAAGAATAAAAAACGACGTTGTGAGAGGGTAGGATGTGCAGGATAACTAAGAAGCCACTGTGTCAAATGCAATGTAACTTTGTGTGTTGAGTTAAATATATCTTCCATACACAAGTATAAACGTGTTGTCATGTGCAGTTAAAAGGAATCGGCATGGTGCAAAAATAACTACTATTTTTGTAACAACCTTTTCGATTATAATCCTTCGTAATGTTAACAAAATAACACACGGTATCAGAACTAATGTGTTTAAGTTCACATGTACTTCAAAATGAAACCTTATATACCCATTCCTTTTCAATTTTGCCTTCAACTATAAGTTAGATTATATTATCTAGTCTTCAAAATAAATGTATATTTTAAATCACAAAGTCCCAGTGATCTCATATGAGATCAGTCACGTGACTCAGAATCGTAAATGACAGGAACGAAATTTCCCTTTCCAAAGAAACAAGACATCCGAATGACGAAGCCTAGGAAGTTTCAACCCAGTTCAAAAACGTTTTTCTTTCTGGCACCAAGTGGGTTAAAGAATAACAAAAACAGACCTTCAATCAATCTGCAGTTTCCCTTTTCTTATCTTCTTTTAGAAAGATCTGTATAATAAAGTAGAAATAGTCTATTTATTTCATAAAATGTAAAGGTGCATTTGGTGAGTTAAAGATCTCCTTATTCGCGCACTTTTTTATTTTTTTAAACAAATGCATGAGGATCGTAAAACAAGTTAAAGTAATTAAAAATTACATCATATAACACAACCTATAATTGTTACCCATTCATTATAGGGACCAGAATCATGTCCTAGCCTTAACGAAATCGTGGCTACAGACTTGCCAATTCCTCTGTCCCTCATACAAGGAAATTTGTCACTTTCGGTGGTAAAGTAAAATGATCCTATTGGTACCCACTCTCCTGGAGTGTCTGTTGATGACAGCACACACGGGGGCGTTTTGAGAGACACATGAAAAGCCGAACACTTTAGTGTTCTTGTATTGAGTGTAGTATGGTGTTCTTTGTGTATTAGTATTGTGCTGCGTTAAATTGTTTTGTGCGCTCCTTTTTCCAAAATCATAATAGAGGTTAAAAAGGACAGAAAACTTAAAAGAACGAAAACGATTTCCAGGAAAAGCTGAGAGATTTTGGTTAATGTTTAAAAGGCTGACAATTGAAATCCAATTAACGTAAAAGAAGTGTAAAGTGGAGTATCTGATGCTACCGTGGTTACAGTAAGTACTCTAAAACGTGTTACGATTGAGCCAGAAATAAACATAATTATGAGAAAGAGCTTTCTTACTTCAAATAAGAAGTGAGAACAACGAAAAACCAAAATCTCATTGAGTGAGTTTGAGAAATGCATTATTCGTCGAACAATTAATGAAATCCATATTAATCACTATCAACGACCTTCTTTGAAACCACTGTTGCGAGTTCTTCGAGAAAAAAATAATTTTAATGGAAGCACTTTGTGTTTGCAAAAATAATACATTCCTTAGCATTCAGATGGATTAAGGTTGAAAACAACAGACTACTGCTTGTGAAAATATGCCGTTTGGTGAGAGAGATTTATTTATTTACAAGCTCTGGATAATTACAGGAGGCGGAACCACCATATAATTAACATGAAGAAGACATGACAATCTAAAAGCAATTACCTATGTTCAGTGGCGAAGGGTGGTAAGAGGCCCTGAGGCCCGGCCTACCCATTTACTTTCAGAAATTATAATTTATAATTAATTCATTTTCCTTGCACAGAATGCATGATATTTTCTAAGTTGAAAAAAAAGTTCGATAAAGAAATCGTGGCTGGCACTACTGCTGGGAGGCTCACCGAGCAGTGTCTCAAGCGGCAAGAACTACCGCCAAGGTACTCAGAAAATCCCGCGAGAGAACGTGTTGGAAATTACGTTTTCTTCACCAGCGTATAACCTGCGAAGGAGACCGGCCTCAGCGCTTATCGACTTTTGTTTCTACCTACTAGTCTCTTTCGAGACCTTCGATTTCGATTCGATGTATCAAACAAATAAAGAGTAAGATAACGTGGGCTCCATTCCGTTCCAACTTTGCTTAATTTTGCGGACTCTAACGCAACGCAAAAACTGGAACAGGAAATTCTAAATGGGCTACGCCTATTATCGCAAACTAATGCCCCTTTATTCCGTTGCGTTGGCGCAAACCTGTACGAAATCAGACTCGTTGAGTTCATTAGGAAGAGTGTGTGGGCCTTATGCAGAGTCGTTTTGACGTATGATTAGCGTCATACTAAAGGACTGACTACTGCAGGAAACATATGTTAGTAGACTCTTTAGTATGGTACTAATAACGCGTCAAAACGACTCTGCATAAGGCCCATGTGTTTTTAGATATTGTGAGTGATTTTTTTCTTACATTTGCAAAAGTGAATGAGAGAAAATGTCAGTAAGTGGAGAATATGAATATACGTAATATAATTCCTATTAAAGAACCTTCTATGTCAGTGGTCTTTTGAAAATTATTATGTTATTTAGGAACGAAGACTAACGCCTGTGTTGAAAATAGAACAAACAGAGGGCAAGAGAGTTCTGCATGCATTGGTACAATATATATATATTTGTAGTTGTTGAAATAAAGAGCAGCGTATAAAAATATTTAAGTCTGATTCTGTTTTTAAAGGGGAATTAAGTGACACAAAATATATTGATTGAATGCTTGTCATGTGTTTTGAACAATATAATTAAAGACAAAATTTTACAAGCAGAGTTTGTTTCAGTACATGTAGACTAAACAACATATGTTTCTCGTGAAGTGCAGATAATGTGATAGTCCATCTTCCCCGCTCGATCACGCCAATTAAAACAATTAAATTGCATTATGGGGAATTAAGGTAACCTATGAGTCACATACGTCAATTTCATTATGAAAATTGAGATCTGGATCGAATAAGTGCTGTCGATGAACTACAATTGCATTAAATTTATGTGAATTCGTCTTCTTGTATTTCTGTAGTAAAATATTTATGTCTAATCTGTTTCATTTTACTATTATTATTTTTATCATCATCATTAGTATCGTTATTATTATTAGTAGTAGTAGTAGAACATTGGGCCTACCCTCTTGAAACTATCACCCTTCGCCACTGCCTATGTTACTATTGAAGAGGAAGAATTATTGTTTCAGGTTTCCATCAGTGTTACGGTTCACAGTAGATGGCAGCATGTTTGATGTTGTAAATGGCTTCCAAATTTGTTAACAATCTTAAAGTGTACTGAACAATTTTGTAAATCTTTTATTTATTGTAATAAACGTCGTTAGAATGTATACTTAGTATGGAGTTCCTGTTAGCATCTTAGTGTATTATGAATGATCATCAAAACACACGCAATTCTATTTTAGAAACTTCAAGACTAGTAAGCAAAAAGTTACTGTCGGTAAGAACTCGACTCAGAATTCGATAGATTATCGATTCAAGGTCTGGGAAGAATTAGTAACGCTCTGCGAGCATTTTCTAGCATTTTTGTTCACTTAGGGAGGATTGTTCTATTATAGACAATCGACATCCCCTTGCAGTCCGTATTGTTGACTCAAGTGGGAGCCCGTGGCCATCATCACATACTCATCTCTTCACCTTTTTGTGGAGGGCCAGTGCTCGCACTGACCGACATCTCCGCGAGGACGTATTGTTGCCTCAAGTGAGAGCCACAGTGGGCTTCCTCTCCGCATCTACTTCATACGATCACCTCGATCACTCAGTTTGTTCATCTTAATACACGGGCAACACTCCTTGAGTGCCCCGTTTTTGCTATTATAACTGTCTTCTCTCGTTTCCATCATGCATAAACTACCAGGAGTGTGTCGACCACCTTCTTCAAAACCTGAACCTAAAGAAAAACCTCATTTCACCGACCTCTCCCGCAAAACACGAACCTTATCAGGATCTTCTGACAAATCTACAAGTTCCGAAAAACGAGCACGCTCAAGATCTCCAGTTTACACTTATCAGGTGCCACACCAAGCTTCTACTTCAGACCAACTAACTGATATGGACTTGGAACATGTTCCTCCTGGACCATCCGGATCTGCTTCTACCAAACCTACCATCCATAATTTCCTGCTTACGAAATATGATACTAAATTTAGGACACCAAAACTTGTCTATTTTCAACTTCAAAAATATATGCCGAGAGCAGATATTGCTGACATCATCTTCACCCGGAATGGGATTATTCTCAAATCTCCGGACGTCAACTTCATTACAAAGCTTCGAAATAAGGCATCTTTTGAAATTTTTGGCCCACAGGCTACTATGCAACGCCTCTCACCTTCCTCCAAGAAACAACCGCCTATTCCTCGGCGACCTCCACAACTCTCAGTCGTCATTCGAGGTGTACCTCCAGACTACACTGACGCAGAAATCGAAGACGAACTACGCTATGCAGGACATGAAATCACAAAATGTATTCGAATCATCGGACAAAATGGACCTACCTATATGGTACGAGTGCTCACCAATTCTAAAGATACCATCGATGACCTCCTTCTTTACGGTGCTTCCATCTATTGTAAAAGACATCGCGTAGAACCTTCTAAAACTCCAGCTCCTTTATCAGTACGTTGTGCACGTTGCCAAGAATACAATCAACATACCACTGCTCAATGCACCAAAACTCCTATCTGTGGATACTGCACTGGCAATCACAATACCAAATCTTGCCCCAATCTACAAGCCGCTCCTAAATGCAATACCTGCTCCGAAACTCATGCTACCTATTCCTACAAATGTAAGGCTAAACCGCAACCTCTACCAGATAAACCAAATCTAACTGTCTCTGTCCGTACAAACGACGAATCAACTCCTACCAATAACTCCATCAGAGACCCAATCACCATAGAAGACATGATACGATTTACTACCATCGTTCTTCAAAATGTTCATCCTTTTCTTAGAGACCATATCCTACTACAAATCACAAACACTGCCAAGTCTCTTTTTAAAGTCCAGCTTCAAGCCACCTACTCAGGACCTCACGTACACTTCACTTTCCACCCAATTGAACCTCAACATGACTTGGACTCTTAGATTTATGGTTTTCACTTTCTTGTTCTTAAATATTCGATCCGTCTTAAAACACAAACTCGTTTTCGAACAACTCCTACGTGAAGAACAAGTATGTGCCTTTGCGCTCAATGAAACATTTCTTACACCCAGTTCCCCATTCAAAATTCCTGGATATCAGCTATTTCGTCATGACTGTGCCAGAAATGTCCTCAGAGCGCAAGGCGGAACAGCAATAGGCTGCTACCGACATCTTCCTGTCCGCACTCATACTTTACCCAACAATCTCCTCCAGCCTCTACCAGAACATAATCTTAATACAATCTACTTTAAATCCCTAGCCATAACAGTAGCTACTATCTATGTTCGTCCAGGACATCCAATTCCCTATGACTTCTTTCATTACATCAACAATCACTTTCGCCATTATATCATTATGTCAGATATCAACTTCCATAGCCGGTCGAATCGAGAACGTACACACTTCATAACATATGTCCATAATCACCTGACAGCTGAAATCAAAGATCTTCCTTCTGCATCAAGACCAATCAGCGATACAACCCCTGATGTCATCATAACCTCTACCACGCTCAACATCGCAAACATTCGTGTTCTCCCGCCTTTTGGCAGTGATCACGCTCCAATTTTGATCGATATCACCTCACCTATACAACCCAAACGACAGCATGAGCCTATCAAATACTATGACTATCAGCATGCTGACTGGAACGCTTACCAATCAGATATTACCAGAGTACTGCATTCCGTACCTGCTCCTACTTCTGAACAGGATCTTTACCATCTTACGGACAAAATCCAAGAGACAATCTTACAAGCAGCTCAAGATCATATACCTGTTAAGATACGTTACCCTCATAAACCGCCTGTACCACCTCAATATCGTCAAATCATCACTGCATCACGACAAGCCTTTAGGGACTATCAACGAACTGGAAATCCTGACGCCCTTCGCCTCCATCGCCAATGGAACAGAATGGTCTCTAATTATCTCTCTGCCTATAAGCGCCGACAGTGGACGCGAGCCTGTAATTCTCTTTCCATTAAATCCAATCCTACTCAATATTGGCAAAAATTCAAATTACTTACTGGAAAATTCCAACGACCTACTTACCCTATCATGCTCAATACCCATCCTCTTCACACCGATCTCGAGAAGGCAAATGCTTTCGCAACTTATTTTCAGCAAATATTCACTCCACCACCTCAACTGGTTAATAGACCAATTTATCGTCGCATAGCACGATTTTGTGACCCACAAAACCGATTTCTCCAACCTGACTGTACACATATTTTGGAACCTGATAACAACCTAACCTCTGAAATTCTTCCGGCAGATATCCAAGCTATCCTCCATCGAAAACGCTCAACAGCTCCGGGCTTTGACTCTATCACGTATAAACTCATCAAGGCGGCTCCCCCAGTACTTCTACAGCTCCTAGCATCTATCTACACCTTCATATTACGCACAGGCTTCTATCCACCGGACTGGAAAGTCTCCAAGGTCCTTCTCTTCATTAAACCCGACAAACCAATTCATGATGTTTCCTCATATAGGCCCATCCAACTGACCTCTTGCCTTAGTAAAATTTTTGAAAAAATTCTTGTTACACGCCTCCATGCTCATCTCACAGATCGTAATCTCATTCCTACTCACCAAGCAGGCTTTCGCCCTGGCATTAGTCTGAATGACCAATTACTTCGCCTCAGTAACACCATCACCAATCATTATAATTCTTCTCACCCATCTTGTCTTCTACTGTTCGACCTAGAAAAAGCGTTTGATAGAGTATGGCATCAAGGGTTGCTATATAAACTTCACAAATTTCATTTACCCACTAGCTATGTCCGCCTTATACATTCCTTCCTTGCCAATAGACTCGCATATATCCTCATAAATTCTACCATATCTCATCCTATATTCCTACACACTGGAGTACCTCAAGGCTCTGTTCTCTCCCCGTTACTGTACATACTTTACGTAACAGATATGCCACCCCTACCGGCGAATATTCACTTATTTCAATATGCGGACGATACCGCATTTTTGACTCTTGGCAAATCTATTCAACATATTAATCGCACTCTACAACCAGCCATAAATGCTTTTATCAACTGGTGTGACATATGGAAACTCTCCGTCAATGCCTCAAAAACCCAAACCCTCATTATTCAAAAACGTTCCTCCAAAATCCGTCGAAATCCTAACTTGTTACGTCTTTCAGTTGAAGGCACTCCCCTATTACCAACTTCCCATGTTAAATATCTCGGAGTGATCTTCGATAGTAAATTGACTTGGAAGCCCCATTTGCAGAAGATCCAAACTCAAGCCACTAAACGACTAGCTTTACTGAAAAGCTTAGTAGGTACCTCATGGGGCCTCCATACACAAACTGTTCTTACAACATACAAATCGTTTCTCCGACCGGCACTCACTCATGGACATACTGCATGGATATCTGCCCCACCACAACTGTATCAGCGACTAGAAATCATTGAACGCCACGCTTTTCGACTAGCTTTTCGCATTCGCCTTCCGTCTCCTACCGCACTACTCTACGAGAGAATCACTTTTCCTACCATTCTTCAACATCTCGAACAAACCCGCTCCAAATATATCACCAAAGGCATTCAATCAGGTAATCCCCTTATTCTTGACGCCATTCGTATAGACATCCTGCTAGACACACCCTCTCAATATCTTGATACCCCTCTTCAACATCTTCTCACAATGTACTCCAATACCCTTGATGACAACGATCCTACTAAACAAGATTTTGCCATCTACCACCCTGACCATTTATCACGGCACATCTATCCATCTTTGCACTAGTACTCATCATTGTAGTTCCAGAGGCTCATCTGTGCTCATTAGTTCTGAGTTGCCACAGAACAGAAGATAACCCTGCATTTGTCTCTACTAACCATCATCCCTGTGTTTGTCTTGTCCAATTGCACTGCATTCATCTATCATCTCATTATCCCGTGGATGAATTCCTAGATTCAATTTTCGCCGCTAATAGATACCTAAATGATGCCTTGAAATGGATGTCCTGAATAAATAAATAAAGAAAGAAATAAAGAATATGAAAACCCAACTACATGAATCAATGCAAGCCCCAAAATAAAAATGCACTGGAAATAAATAAATAAATAAATAAATAAATAAATTAATTAAAAAAAAAAATCACTTAGCCCTCACCTTCTCTCACCTATCCCTTAGCTTTCCCGTCATGCCCATCCCGAAGAAAGGGTGTACCCCTTGACCGGTTTAACCTTGTAAAAAAAAAAAAAAAAAAAAAAAAAAAAAAAAAAAAACTGTCGGTAAACTGACATATGTTTCGCAGATTAAATTGTCAGACTTTTTGGAGGGGCATAAATAGGCATTCTAAGCCTTTGCCTATAATGTAATTAAATACGTAGATAAAGATTTGTTATATATGACGTAAAGTATAGCAAATATGGCACTCCTATTTCACTTATGTCCTTATTTCGATGTTACATTGCGAAAGAATTACCAGCAAATAAAAAGGGATCATCTGTTTGAAGATAAATTTCTCAGTCTAGGTTTGTGCTCTATGACCTGCAGAGATAAAGTTTTATTTCATTGTTTAATGCTGCAATTCAATACGTTTTTCTTACAAGGGAACCTTCCGAAAATGATAGTTGGAGTAAAAGATTTGACCTACGCTAATTGAGAGAGCTGTAACAGAGATGTTCATTCCCAAAAAAATAGCTGCCCATAGCAATAGGTTCAAGAAATATAAGGGGTGGAAGTTCGGGAAACAGCAAGGTTGGACAAGGGGGAAAAAGTGCAAATTCCGCAAAAAAGGGGGCACGGAAAAATACAATGCTGACAAGTGATGTATAGAAAGAGACTTGCCACAATAGGAAACATATGAAGGCCACAGTGGGGTTAACAGTGTTGCCAATTGCAATGAAAAGTACATGTTTTGCAAAGAGCACTATATGAAGTGAGTGCAATATTCAGTGTCAACCTGTCATATAGAACATAAGATATGGCGTGTATAATCAGTGGTACAATCTAACAAAAGAGAACACAATAAACAGAAGTACGAAAAATACGGAAAAGGCGAAGTTGGCCATAATGCGCCACATTTGATCACGAGCTGTGCATATTAGAATGAACAAAACAAGAAAGCACTGAACCGACCGCAGGAAACCGACGTACCTAGAGTCGAAAAGAAAAACGAGTTCCAAAGTTGGCAACACTGGCCATGAACAGCCAGACAAGTCTAATATAGTTAGGCCACTCGCTTCACAAAAAGAAAATTCCGGCAACAGGCATTAGCCTTTGCATCATTTGTACATGCTCGTCTACATTGTACGTACAATTGTTCGATGAGACAATGGTCCAACAGAAGATACATTTGCAGTGAGCACAGCGGAATACTGCCAATCCGTCATACATGGTACAATGATCGCCTGTGAATGTCTCGAAACAGTACTCTAGATGTGTCGGAACCTTTGGTGGTCTTTCTATCACATATCCACACATGTAGAAAGCAAACATAATCAAAGGCTTGATCTGCTGTGTGTTGCTGTCTGCAGTACTATCACCGCCTATATGATATATCCAGAGTGTCCCACCTAACTCTGCGACTGAAATAGTTTCAAAGCGAAAAAAAAAAGTGACACATCCAGTTGTGCAGGAATGTACTCATGTCAGCGGGCGACAAACTTCTGTGAGACGCAAGTGCCTCCAAGTCCCCCATCATAAGGTCCCAGGGGCCAACTTCAAAAATTCAAATAGCACGATCGGTCGAGTTATATTTCTTTCGATAAATCTTGGAATATGCAACAACGCATATCAGAAATATTTACTATATGGGATTTCAAAATGGCCACCAAAAATATCTGCTCGGTGACAAGAACAACGTGCATTTTTGGCGGCCATTTTGAAACACGTGCTTCATATAGCAAATGTTTTTTTATAGGCGGTGTTGTATCTATCCAGAGAAATATCATCCGCCCCTTGTTCCTATTTGAAATGTTGCTGTTGACCCCTCGAGCCTCATGATGGGGGCCCTGGGGGACTTGCTTCTTACAAAGTTTTCTTGGCCCTCGACATGAGTACATTCCTGTGCAATTGGATTTGCAACATCTCTTTTCGCTTCGCAGCAATTTGAGATCACAATGTTCGATGCCATGTTAAGACACAACACATATTTGTGGCGGCCATTTTGAAAAACACGCTTCATACAGCAAATGTTTCCTATAGGTGTAGTTGCACATTCCATGATCTATCGAAAGAGGTACCACTCGGTCCCTGTTGCCATTTGAAATTTTGAAGTTGGCTCCTGGGGCCCTATGATGGGGATCCTGGGTGCACTTGCTTCTCACAGACTTTTATCACCCCCTGACATTGGTACATTCCTGCACAACTGGATCCGTCACATTTTTGTTCGTTTCGCAAATCTTTCAGATCACAAAGTTTGGTGGGACACCCTGTATATTCCCACATAGGACCCAACCATAACATAATGTTCACTACTTCTATTATCGGTTGTTGGCTCAACCCAACCATTTCATGTTCCCCGGCTTGACATTGATGCATTCCCCGGCTCAATCACTCTAGCATTGATGCATTCCGAGTGATGCCTGTTGCCGGAATTTTCTTTTTGTGAAGCGAGTGGCCTAACTATATTAGACTTGTCTGGCTGTTCATGGCCAGTGTTGCCAACTTTGGAACTCGTTTTTCTTTTCGATTCTAGGTACGTCGGTTTCCTGCGGTCGGTTCAGTGCTTTCTTGTTTAGTTCATTCTAATATGCACAGCTCGTGATCAAATGTGGCGCATTATTGCCAACTTCGCCTTTTCCGTATTTTTCGTACTTCTGTTTATTGTGTTCTCTTTTGTTAGATTGTACCACTGATTATACACGCTATATCTTATGTTCTATATGACAGGTTGAAACTGAATATTGCACTCACTTCATATAGTGCTCTTTGCAAAACATGTACTTTTCATTGCAATTGGCAACACTGTTAACCCCACTGTGGCATTCATATGTTTCCTATTGTGGCAAGTCTCTTTCTATACATCACTTGTCAGCATTGTATTTTTCCGTGCCCCCTTTTTTGCGGAATTTGCACTTTTTTCCCCTTGTCCAACCTTGCTGTTTCCCGAACTTCCACCCCTTATATTTCTTGAACCTATTGCTATGGGCAGCTAATTTTTTGGGAATGCTCATCTCTGTTACAGCTCTTTCAATAGGCATAGATCACATCTTTTATTGCAACTATCATTTTCGGAAGGTTCCCTTGTTAGATTCAGATTTGGTCAGTATCCAAAACGGAAATATATATTTCGACCATGAACTTCATTTCAGGTTTATCTTAGGTAAGATGGCAGGACATGACTCTCCCATGATGTATCTAGCTTTTAGTATATGTTGTTAATGCAGTAGTATACTTGAATAAATTGCTTATATTCCAAAATCAAGAGGAAACACCACTTAAAATACTACGTCCTATGTTTCTTAAAGGTTTACTGAAAAAATGCACATAAAAATGAAAGCATGGCATCTCTCACAATAGAAGTTAACATTTTATTAATATATTACCAGGAAGTATCCACTAAGGAAATGATGTCATGTTTGTGAAAAATAAATGAACTTTCACTGTAGTCGACCCCGAATTTATTATTGACCAGCTCCACTCTAAACATTTAAAGTATATTTTAGAAGTGAGACATACATGTTATAATTCCACTGAGCAATTTTCTACAAATTTCAAAATGGAATTCACTGTATAATTCACAGTACTGTCCCGATAGAAACATTTTGTTGGACACGCGTATGAATGTATCAAGTATAAACGTCGTTTTGTTAAAAAAAAAAAAAAACTTTTATAAATACTAAGTTAGTACTATAAATATTATTTCTTGATTTTGTCAGCACTTATGGAAATATGAAAACCTTGATGAATAAAATAGGATTTAAGGTGGATTATTGATTGGTCCCACCTTTAAAATTAATGTATTTTAATGCACGTTATAGTAATTCGTAGGTGTTTGCGCGCTCAGCGTAAACGCTAAGAATCTCGCCTTCGGTCCCTGGTTCAATTCCCGGTAGGTACATTCGCTTGAAAAGCAGCCCATACACGTAAACACATGCCTGAAGAAACAGCCCGACTTGTATGGAAAATGATAAAACCACAGGCAAGTTGATCGTGTATGGCCTCGTTCATTCATGTTAAAAGTTTTCAAAATCTTCTGAAAACATGTTTGATGTTTTTGCCGTTCTGCGTGCATGTTTACCGTGTATGGGCTCGTTCATGCAAGGTGGCTGTTTTATATTTAGGTCCGCCAATCACGACAGCGGAAGAAATCACGTGAGTCTCTCCTCCGTCGCATGCCAAGGTCGTGTAGTTGCAGAAAGAAAAAGCACGCGTTTCCTCGTCCTCCACATTTCTCAAACTACTTTCAGTATGTTGGACAGCACGTTGGTACGTGTGTGGGCAAAAAATTCTTTCAAGATGCATGATGAAAGAAACCTTTCATACATGTTGGTAAAGCAAGTGCGTGCGTCTATGGCGCGCTAAACACTTTCAAAAGCTCAGGTCAGTCATCCTGAGTCAAGTTTTCCTGTTTCTTCCTCATTCACACTAGGATCGAACCTAAAATAATGGTTCCAGGTATCTCCTTACTTTCTGATTCCTTTCTGATTTGAGCTCCTTCGTGGCTAAGCGGTTAGCTTACGCGCCTTTGGCGTGGGAGACCCAGGTTCGATTCCCGGAAGGAGCTCATGTGGTTTGAATTCCATGTTAATCAGCAGGTCCACGTCTGTATAGCCTCTCTACTGAAAGGAACGTTAAACTCAAAATCAATTCAACTCAACTCTGATTCCTTTCTCGATCTGCAATACCACCTGCAGTGTGATTGCCGAGGGACGTCATCTCTCATACGTAACGGGCTAATATTGTCATAGATGCTGAAAGCCTAGAAAACTATTTCTAATCCTTGCTTACTCGCAGGGGTGATGTAAAACGATTATACTTTGTATTCGGGGTCTGAGCGATACAGTTTTTTCCTTGCAGATAAAATGCGAAGTTTCTATCTATTTGTAATGTTATTATTAGTGTCCCTGTTCTATTTATAAAAAATGTATTGGTGTTTCTTAATGCGTTCATGACTGATTTACTATGAACGTGATTTATTGTTTATATAAAGCGGTGAGGCCAAAATGGCGACCTGGGGGACTAATCTGATACCCAAATACTTACCATGCGTTCGGCAAATAGAAATGTAACTATAATCAGTCCTACTTCCTAAACTCTTGTCTGTAAAATGTAAACTCTTGTAATTTCCCCTGGAACTTAAAACCGCCGGTACATGAGGGAAGTTTGGCCGAATCAACTCCTTCTCTGATTCGAAAATTGCTAAACCAAAAATTAGCGTTGAATTAATTATAATTAAATAGGAGAGTGTGTAAAACGTCAGGAAAATTATGGAAAAGGAGCAAAACTCGACCCTAGAGACCTGCACGGGCCGGGCCTGGCCCGCGGGCCGGGCTTGGGCGGGCCGACTCTGCCATTTCTTTGGGCCGGGCCGGGCTTGGGCGGGCCGACACTGTTATTTCTTTGGGCCGGGCCGGGCTTGGGCTGGTCGACACTGATTTCTTTTCACGTCGGGCCGGGCTGGGGCGATCAATTGCAATTCTTTAATAATTATTGACTTTCGTTAAACGATAATTGGAATAAAGCCAAACGTTGAAGAAGTGTGTCCGTGAAAAATGTTACAAAGAATGCAATAGCTATTTACAGTTTGTGTTGCTTAGCGGCTTCACTTTCATTTTAGAGGATTGCAGGAATTATGCGGTAAATTGAGCTCTGACCTTGACCTTCACTGAACTCAAAATATAACAAGAAGGGGTGGGAATGTTTTGCCTGTTGGTAAACATTATTGGCATCTTCACTTTATGCTAAAAATCAATTAAGTTAGATTTTTGTTACAGGGAATGGAGTTTTCGTTCTCTCGGTGACAGGTAAAGTTCTAGAAGGCAATGGTACCATTCGGGAGGCAAGCGTCAGGTTGTGAATCAGAGTTTAGAAAATGTTTCTGAGGGTTAGGTCAAATTTAGTACTAAATTTCGAGAAAGATTGGGACTCGAGCTAATTTTTAAAAAAAATTATCGGGCCGGGGTCGGGCCAAAAACTTTTAAAATTTATCGGGCCCGGGCCGGGCCTGGGCCAAGAATTTTAAAAAACTTAGCGGGCCGGGCCGGGCTCGGGCCGAAAATCTCCAAAACATTTCGGGCCCGGGCTGGGCCGGGCCTAGGTACGTTCGGGCCGGATTGGGCTCGGGCCGGAAAATTCGGCCCGTGCAGGTCTCTACTCGACCCGACTTTGGATTTCATTATGCTATGCGAAGGTTTTTGTTTAGTTTTCTTCAAAAGCTGTGCCTTTTTTCTGATAATATTGGAGATTAAAACAGTTTTTATGATGACTTGAAATTACAGGAAAGTAGTTGAATTTTATTTATTATTTTTTAATGTATATCAATTTAGTTTATCTGTTGAAAGTAGAGAAATAATGAGTGGGCATGTTTCATAACTTTTTATGCGTTTACATATATTATACTTTGCGAATATTAATGATAAACAAGCTATTATGCAGATTTTGACTAAATAAAGACTCTAAGGTTTAACAGAAAAAAATAAAAGGGCGATTTTTTTTCATTTTTTGATGTGATATCACTTGTTTTCTCTTACAAATATGCCATTATGAAAGCGATAAATATATGCCTTAAAATTCAAACGGAACACTCTGTATAAATCAGAGATGGGCACTTTGCTAACCCTCCCTCACCCTCACCCTCAGCCACCCTTACCCACCCTCAGCCTCAGTTGGCTTCCTCACAGTCACCCTCAGCCACCCTCACCCGCAATCGACACCTTCACCCTCATTCTCAGCCATCCTCACCCTCAATCGACTCCCTCACGTTCAATCGATTCCCTTACCCATACTCTCTGACACCCTCGCCCTCAATCGATCCCCTCACCCTCAGCCACCCTCACCCTCAGCCACCCTCACCCTCAATCCACTTCCTCACCCTAATCCACCCTCACCCTCAATCGACTCCCTCACCCTCAGCCACCGTCACCTTCAATCGACTTCCTCACCCTCAGCCTCCTCAATTGATTTCCTCATCCTCAGCCATCCTCACCCTCAATCGACTTCCTCCCCCTCCCCCTCAGACACCCTCACCCTCAATTGACTTCCTTTACCTTCACCCTCATCCACCCTCACCCTCAATCGACTCCCTCACACACGCCTTCACTCATCCTCAATCGACACCTTCACCCTTATATTCAGCCATCCTCACCCTCAATCGACTCCCTCACGTTCAATCGATTCCCTTACCCTCACTCTCTGACACCCTCACCCTCAATCGACTCCCTCACCCTCAGCCACCCTCATCTTCAATCGACTTCCTCACCCTCAGCCTCCTCAATTGATTCCCTCATCCTCAGCCACCCTCACCCTCAATCGACTTCCTCACCCTCACTCACCCTCTATCAACTCCCTCACACTCACAGTTTCTTTCATGTACTAAATAAACAATAAGTAAGGGTTAATATGATTCTCATTCAAGTGATTGAAATTTATATTACGTATATATACATTATATCTACGGTATAATATTATTTATATTTCATATACTTGTATATATATATGTATATAATAGATGGCCATTTTGCACTGGAATCGCTCGCGCTCGGGTTCACCAAGACAAGAAAGAATATCAAAGGGTCGCAGACATAAGGTCGCTGGTCATAAGCTCACCGGGCATAAGCTCACCTTTGTTAATGCAAAAGCGGACAAAAGTCCCCGGACATAAGCTCACCACTAATAATATAATTATAAGATAATTAATGCAATAAAGAATACAATAATGATAACCAAATGCATTTATAAGATAACTAATTTAATTGCAAAGGAAAATAAACCTGAATGAAAAAAAAAGCAACTGAAAAATGGCAAACAGAAAATATGACAAAAATGAAAACCAGATTTTGAATGTTAACATGAAATAGATATTGAATATTAAAATATAAATTGATAACGGATTTTGACAAACAAAAGAGTACTATTTCCTTTTACTGAAGAAAGTAATCCAACCCCCTCTTCTATGCTGAAAATCTCGGTGCAGGAAACTTTGCAGCACAGAAATATTAGTAAACGAAATTTTGGTGCAAGTGTCTCTCCTTGTTTTTTTTTTTTTATTATTTACTATGGCTGAAATCAACTCAGAAATATTCCATTTTCCTTTAGAAAAAAATGAAATGGAATATTTTAAATTTTACGTCCCACGATTACTTGGCGATGACTGGGATGGAACCCGGGACCCAAGCACCAGAGGTGAAAGCTCTACCACTGAGCTACCGCTCTTCCCCTTTAGAAAAACGTATGATGGGTATGAAGAGGTATTAAAATCTAGACTTTGACTAGTAGTAGGCCTAATTCAGTAGAAGGTAGAGCTACTAATGCTATATATCAGTTGTCAGATATCAGAATAAAATAATAAGGATGTTGCAGGGTTTAATGTGTTAAACGTGGGTTGACTTTGAGGAACTTGTAATAAAATGCTCTAGATTTTTAAGTCTGGGCTTTGACTACTAGTAGGTCTACCTTCTCAATAGAAAGTAGGCTATATAACTAATGTCATATATGAGCTATTAAAATATTAAGAATGTTGCAGAGTTCAAGTCTTAAGGCTGTTATTATACTTGCAGACCAATGCTCATCAAAAGAATCTCTTTCTTATTTTATTTATTAAGAACAAAACAAGAACGTATTAACCAAAAGAAAAACCTTTGTGTTAGTAAATGAGAAAGAGATTTCTTTGAGTGTTAGGCTGCAAACACGACGACAGCACTAAGAAGCAAAAAAATATTTTAATGCAGTGATGAATTGTCCGACCTATAAGAAAAATTTGGTTCCAAAATTTCCAGGGCAAAAATTAAGCCTACTGTCGCCCATGCTTAACACATTAAACTTGCAACATCCCTATTTTATTCTCATATCTGATAACTGCTATACAACATTAGTAGCTCTGCTTTCCACTGAATTATTAGGCATATTTGTAATTGTAGACAATGTCTAGATTTTAATATCCAGGGTAGTTTGTTACAAGTTCGTCAAGGTCTTTTCACGTTTAATACAACGCAACTCCCCAAAGTATTTTTTTTAACACCTGATAAGTGATATAAGATAGTAGCTCCATTTTCCGCTTATGAAGTAGCCAACGCCTAAATTCCAATATTCGGTGAATTTTATTAAAAGTAACCGAAGGAAGCTTATGTTTGCTATCGGTGAGCTTTTGTCCGCCCCTGTAATATAAGACTACCATTGAGCTTTTTGCCGGTGAGCTTATGTCCGACGGGCGGAGGAAATTTTGTTACCGGAAAGTTCGTCACGGTAATTTCGTCACCGGTAATTTTGTCACCAAAATATTACCATATAGGTAATTTCGTCACCAAAAATTTTGTCACGATAATTTCATCACCAGTGTCTTTTAGAACACAATACAAGTACAATAAATGAATCGGAAAAGTTTTTGAAATTGCTTTCTTTAATCTTCAACTAAAGCAAATCGAAATATAATAATAATAATAATAATAATAATAATAATAATAATAATAATAATAATAATTTTATTATTATCATTATCATTATTATTATTATTATTATTAAATAAATAGTTACATATTTTAGATATCGTATTTGAGATAAGAAATAAAAGTTCCCAGTAATTCTGTCACAGAAATACATATCATATTGGAAATTTTGTCACGGTTGTTTTTTCACCTTTCTTGAACTAAGTAGAGGCAAAGTAAATGACCTAAACAGCTTACGTTATTTTAATAAAACTTGGAAAACAATTCGGTTGGTGTTGAACTCTGCATAAAGTTAAGTTTCGGGTACTCGACGCAGGAGCAAGCACCAGTACAAGAAAATAGTGCCAGCTTCAGCAAATGTTAAAAGCAAAGGCAACGTGGGGAACTAATTGGGTTTATATATCACTATTTACAAATATTAAGTTTCGCCAATATCAAAATTTCAGAACAGAAAATTGCAAACAAATATGGGAAGATATGCCAATCCGTTCATTTTTCCACAAACTAGACGAAAAACCATGTGGAAAAATATTGCTGCTCTGTGACAATAGGTAGCAATTTCCAATAATTGTCTCACTCCCCTCTAAGCAGTATGCTTTCAACCGTAAAATACAAGCATCACATGATCTCTTCATCTTTACGAATGATGGGAGAATTTTTTAAACGATAAGTCTCATTCGGAGCTTAGGAAGTGTCACTCTCGTTTGAACCCGCGAAACTCAAGTGATATAGTGCCACGAAGAATATATAATGATCACTAGATCGTTCATTGCCTTCGACGAACTGTTTTACGCTGTGCGAATTTTCTTTTAGTTTTTACTTTTCAATAGCTTTTTGTAAATTCGTTGAACGTGAACTTCTATGGGACAATACAAAAGAAATATGTCTGACAATAAAATGCAACAAATCATGAAGAGCAACCTGGACCTAGTAGAATTTCAGGAAGATGCCGTCCTCAACAACGTTCCACCGTTACTGAAAGTCATGAGGAAATATATGCAAAGAAAAAGAAGTCAAAGGAGTATATTACAATGAATTACATTCTAAAGGAACGATTAAAACATCACTATAGCACACGTAAAAGGAACGAATTTTGAGGGAAATGAGGGAACCGTATTTGACTTGAGAATTATCTTTGTCGCCAAGTCTAGAAGGAAATTAAGATTTCAGGTCTCGCAAATAATGTTCTGTGAAATGCATAGACTACTAAAAACAGTCCCATTTTTAAAGTTTATTTTATTTTTCTTTTACATGCGTGGACCCACTGTTTTACAAGAATAGAGTCCATTGGAAAACTGTGGTGCATAATGCCTGTACTTTTTGTTTCTCTATTATGATTGCTGCACTTGCTACATTGCAAGAAGACATTTAAAACATACAGGGATGTAGTCAAGCTCACCACACTATCTTGCTATATTGTTTTCTGAGTTCTAAGATTTTACGAAACCACATGTTTGTACAGCCAAGCCCACGTAGAGAATATATCATCTTCCGAGATATTAACTTTTTTTTTAACCATTAAATGACATTCGTCCAAGTAGTCAAAAACATACGGCAGAAAGAATTCCCACAAAAATCTGCTATACATAGGAAAGCAACACAAATCGAACAAAGAAGAAGTCCAAAGTAAATAAGGGGTTGTTTGTCTTATTAGTAATTCCTCACGCGAAAAGCGGACGACAAGCTCAAGCGTCTCGGTGGTGACGTCACTATGAAGAGAGCGTAAAAGTAGGTTAAAAGATAGATTCTGCACATAGGTTAAGAGCCGCATCTGGTTGAGTGGGACAAGTAATATCTACTGTACATATTTATGGCAATGGACAGGGGTTCATAACGCAGTTCGTAGATATATTACTGTATATAGACAACAATTATTTTAAAGTTAGTAGTCTTTCTTTCTAAAAGCTTTATCCAAGGATGGAATACACAACAGCCTATATTATTGGTCTGAACTTCCAATTTCCATAACATTCATTCAAAGACTGTAGAAACGCACAATGCTGTAATGTAATAAAATTTAAATGCATTAGTACGTTAGAATAAGATATAATCAAAAAGAGAGAGAGAACAAAAATAAAAAAAGGAGTCGAAAATAATCACGAAAATTGGATATCCGAATTTCGTATATTGTATTTGATGATAGCTATTGAGGCAGAAATCGATATCTTCCAGATATCGCACATTTTCTTTGACGGAAATTAATTTTAAAAATCGACACTCCCCAGGTTTCCAACATGTTATATTTTATTTAAGAAAGGGAATTATCTACTCCAACACAGTCTGTAAAAAATGAAGTGGTTTGTAGGTCGAGACAATAATAATAATAATAATAATAATAATAATAATAATAATAATAATAATAATAATAATAATATACAATTGTAACAAAAGAAATAGAAGCAACAAAACTCCAAAACACAAGAAACGAAACAAGAATACACAGCACCTTGTCACTCACTCACTTTACCTAAACTGTAGAAATATATCAGGTAGCCAGGCGACATTGCCGGCCGTGTGTGCAACCACCCAGAAGGAAGCATTGCCTTCGGCAAAGCCGGTTTCGGTAATAACGCCGGCTGCATTGAAAAACAATCCTGTGGATCAGGGAGTAGAACTGTCTTCATCTTCAATATTGGGAGGTGGGCAGTTTTAAGGCTTATTTTGGGGGGACATCAATTTCATCTCACTTTCCTTTGTGGGAATCGACACAAATCATCACATTTTTTCCCAAAATACACATTTCAAATCGGATTATTAGGGGGACAGTCCCCCCAGTTCCAAGATTGGAGGGGACATATCCCCCTCGTCCCCCGGGATTTGCGCCAGTGAATGCCGGCGCGTGTGCAACCTAAGATTTCATTACATTGAAATCATGGCCGTCACCGACGTTGCCGCAGCTGGCGCCGGCATTACCGGTATCGTGTGCAAATGCTCTTTTGTGAATGCCCAGTTGTTTTGAATAAATCACTTGGATCAGTTGAAGGCAACCTACAAGTTTTTTCCGCTTCCAATCTTTGTATTGTCCTCAATACCGTGACCACGTCTTTATTTGTTTCCGCTTGCATTGGTCATCAACATTTCTACTAGCATCTGATGTTTCCTTTTGTCAAGTACATCACTTTTTCTTAAAAATCTGTTACCAAAGATTTCTCGCAGATTGACGCATGGTTGAGTGCTGGTGGAAGGGATCAAACCTTGCCTTTCGCTGTAATTCTACCAATACTACAAGGAAGATTAGGAGACTTCGGGAGGGCAACTATAAGGCTGTGTTTTTGCTCGTCTGGTTCACTTTTCTCTAAAGAGACCCCTGCTTCTTGGAATTCGCCCCAGGCGAATTATTTAAACTTGTTCGTTGCACACCAACATCTGGAAGGGAGACTTGATAGGGGTCCGTTCTTTTCCAGTTCTTCCAATGTGAATCTTTTACCATTAATATATAGATATTTGAAATTAAGTTAGCAAGTTTTCCATCCTTACGTGGTTCTTGCGGGATACAGCTGTTTTGGTGTAGGATGTTTCGGTGTAGGACGTTTTGGTGCAGGGCGTTTCTGTGTATGGATTGCTCGGTGTAAGTACGTTTAGGTGTGAGGCTGGTTCGGTATAAAAGTTTTGTTTACACCGAAACGTCCACTCTTCAAAATGAAAATTATTCGTTAGGGAGAAATAAATTCATGAAGTAGAAGCTTCTGTAACTGGCAGGGGTTACTTATTTATAGTGAGTCATATCGCTTCACTCTATGTCAGAATTTCTTATATCCTCAAATGTTATAATTATGAATTGATTGGGAAAACGTTTTACGGTAGTGATATATAGTAAAAAGTGATTGATGTATAAACATTGTGTACACTCACACACCTTATTACGGAAATACTGTGCAGAAATCGCAAAATGCTGCACAATCTTTGAAAGAAAATTTTCAAACACAGGTGGGTTTTCTTCCAATAACCGCTTTTATATCATACATACCCAATAAGATAAGCAAATCTAGGAAAAGAAAACTGATTATGAATCAGTGATGGGATCTTAATTATATTATTGCGGAGATGTAAATTCATGTTATAGTTGCAGAGAAGGATAGTGTCAGAAAAATGTCTCAAGAAAATTTTTAACGGCCTAAAGAACACAAGTGGCTGAATCCTACCAGTTGTTCCTGCAGAAATTGTTTCTATTATGAGTTACTCTTTCGTTCTTAAAATAGGTCAAAGTTGATGAATGGTGACCACTCCACGAAACTAATAACAAAATGGACTTTGTATTAGACGCTTGAAAAAAAATCTCTTGGAACCATGATCTCACAAGACTTGATGTTAATTTTTCCGAATTTGATGCTTTCACAAGGATATTTTCAAATTTAAAGAGGTTGTGTTGGACTACAAGACCAAATGTTAAATTGCTTTCCTACAAAACAATTAACAGTGGTGATAACAAAACACTATTTGCAGAAATTAAAGGCTGTATGATGTAGGTACGAGTCATAGAATTTACTGATTGTAGCACACTTTCTACTGTTTGTTTCCCTGTAAACACTAGAGTACGTCCCGTCTGCATTTAAAAATTAAACCTATTGATCAGAGTTATAAATATTTTATTTTCCAATAACATGTGTTGCTTCACATTCGCAACAAATTCATTGGCACTGGCTTCTAACTTTTTTGGCTATAGATTTAATCAAACGTCCTGTTAAAATAAGTACAAAAATGAGTTTCAAATCAGTCTGCACCTTCTCTCAGTAGCCCCTGCCAATTTTATTGTTCTTGGCTAACTGCAGAACATAAAAAACCAGAAGACTATTTGTAATTATAATCATCATATTGGATCCGCCAATTTGAACTTTGCAATTTTAACATCAGGTTCTGAGTCACCTGTCCTAAAAAACCTTTGGCAGTAAGCTTTCCGTATCATTTAATCTTCTATTCTAATGATTATTTTATGTTTATGCTTGGAGGTCACCTCTAACGTTCAAAGAGTGTTTTCTACCCTTAAACCCGCACCATTGCCAAAAATTTAAAAAAAAATATTAAAAATACGTGACGATTATTTTTTGATATTCTACAAGTATGCAAAGTTTCATTCAAATCAGTAAATTACACTTCCGTAAGTCTCCTTCTTAGTGCTGTTCAAATGGAACAAATAAGTTAATTGGCGGACATGAAGTCAGAACAAAGAAAAAATACGCCGATGTTACGAAGAGACTAAACAACGTTTGTGAAAATTACAAATCTGATGATGTAATTACAGTTTTAAAAGGAATTGAGTAATTACAGTTTTAAAAGGAATTGAGTACAATTTTAGATTCTTAGATGAGTGATTCTATGTAATTTTATTTCTTTCAACAAAATTCCTTTGAGTTGAGATGAATTGATTTTGAGTTTAACGTCCCGTTCAGCGGCGAGGCTATATGAGACGTGGACATACTGATTAACGTGGAATCCGAACCACATGAGTTCCCACCGGGAATCGAACCCGGGTCTCCCACGCCAAAAAGTCCTTTGAGGTATTATTCAGTTTGTATATATCAGCGTTTCCCAACCGGTGTGCCGCGAGAAAATCGAAACAAAATTATTAATTCTATAGCAACCAAATTGCAAGACATAGAGAAAAATGTATATTTTTGTATTTCACATCACTATGAATTTCTACCATGGAAAAAATTACTGTAATTGTAATATATTATTCTACATCTATTACTGTGTAGCAGACAGTATTTCGGCTCGTAGACATTTCCACGGTTGGCTGCTATGTTATGCTTCAATTGAGAGTCTTACTAACACCGAGAAATGGAAGCAGTTGTACGGTACGCGTCAAGTGAACGTTCGTAGAACACTCATTCGCACGTGAATGACAGTGACACTTTGTTCAACAGGTGTGTTTTGACTTCGATGCATCGCAAGCTGTGTGATTGCAATAATATGCACCGGTTTTGGTTAAAACAGCAGAGTTAAAAGTAAAGGACATTTGTTTGTTCGTTCGTTATTTAGTGATCTTCGTTCTTGGTGAAAGGTTGGATACAGTTTTCGAAAAAGAAAGCGTATTTTTGAAAACTCTGAGTCCTATATTTCATTGCAATTATTTTTTATTTTAAAATTAGAATAAAAAATAAGCATAATGAATTAGCATAGGGGAAAACCAGTGATCGAGCTTTCATCTCTGTGAGGAGGTCAGTAATTACAAAAACAAAAAAAAAAACCATGGTATTTTATATTTGCAAATAATAATAATAATATCTACGAGTGTGCCGCGAGAATTAAAATTACACCCGTAGTGTGCCGCAAGTTAAAAAAGGTTGGGAAACGCTAGTATATATTATTACTGTGTCTCAGGAACTTTGTGCAATATATTTATTTCTATTTAGAAATAATGCTGAATATTTTGCAGTAAATTTGATTATTATTCTATCAAACTCGCGTGTGGACACCTCTGAATAGAAATTATTGTTACGAATGCATTGGTGTTGTATTATCATCCTGTCTAAATAACAATGAGACTAAATAACAATGTTAATCAGTTTACTCTATTGCAGAGTGACTACACTATTACACTTCATGACGCTTCATTACAAACATATGATGAATGCAATCAAATATTAGGCTATACACCGAAACGTCCTTTACAGCCAAGCGTCCTTACACCGAAACGTCCGTACACCGAAACATCCGTACACCGAAACGTCCTACACCGAAACATCCTACACCGAAACGTCCTACACCGAGACATCCTACACCGAAACATTCTACACCGTAACGTCCGTACACCGAAACATCCGTACACCAAAACGTCCTACACCGAAACATCCTACACCGAAACATCCTAGACCCGGTTCTTGCGTGTACTGGCGGATCGTGGACATAAGCTCACCTATACTGATGCAGAAGCGGACAAAAGCTAACCGGACATAAACTCACCGTAAATAATACAATTATGTTACAACAAACTATGTTATAACAATGATAAAAATTATGTTTGTAATAACCTAATAACAAATAATTAGCGCCGTTGCTACAGAGGGTCTGAACCTCTAAACCCCAAAAATCTATCGTGGTGGCAAATCTCAGTATGTCATAGAAACAGCATGTCAAACAAAGGCACTAGTGTCTTTACATTATTATTATTTTACTATAAAATGATAGTTTGAGACTTACTTTTTAGGTAAATTTAGACTTTGAGTCAAGCAGCTATTTCGTCGAGACTATTTATCGCAGGATTATGGTTTATACCAAGAATGGGCTAACCCTCACTCACCCTTACCCTCAATCAAGTCAATCACACTCACCATCAACTACCCTCACCCTTACCCTCAATCAACTCAATCACACTCACCCTCAACCACCCTCACCCTGGTCACCCTCAGCCACCTTCACCATCAATAGACTCCCTCACACTCACAGTTATCTTCATGTACTTAATAAACAATAAGTAAGGATAAATATCATTCTCATTCAAGTGATTGAAATTTGTATATTACAATATACATAGGTATACATTATATCTATGGTATATGATTATTTATATTTCATATATATAAATTAAATAGATGGCCATTTTGAACTGGGCTCGCTCGGGCTCAGTTCCCTCAGTTGGGCTTGCTCTGACTTATTTTATTAGGATTCGGGCTCGCTCTTAATTATTGAGCCCGAGCTCAGTTGAGTGCGAGTGACGAGCTCGAGAGTTTGGACACCTATGTGCTAAGGAAAATTTGTAAAAAAAAAAAAAAAAAATCTTTAGTATCCTTGGATATTTTATGACCCGTTGCTGCTGACAAGTTTTTAAAAAAGGAGACAAATGCCAATAAATATCATAAGTGCTGTTCTTGTCTTCATTAATTGGTATGGTAGTACAGTTGGAATTTTTCTTTTCTTCTGGGAACAATACGTGCCTTCGCACTATATTGCACCGACTCCGCAATATTGTTCCCAATTGTGCCCCGCACCTTCTGACTGGATCAGATTATCTTCTTTCTCTTACTTTGAGGCAAGAAAACTTTGATTCTTTAACGGTGTGACTTCCTTCAAGAGCAGCCTATTGTCCTGCTAGAATATCTTAAATATAAACAATTCTTTATTAAATCCGAATATAAGAATAGAAAATTTGAAAGGGCGAGTTGATTATAGCCTGTATTTTGCTAAAAGAACAAAAATTAAAGTTAATGAAAGTTCAAGTAAGATGTTTGGGAGTATGAAATTTACCTCATAACACCACATTGAGTCTAGAAGTTATGTGTAATACATTTGAGAATGGTAAGCATAATGTGGTTCTACTTTTCGATTCATCTATACATTAAGTATATAAAAGCCTGTTGTTAAGTCGCATAATATATTACCTGACCAGGATAGCAGTGTTGTTTTGAAGGGTTGGCGCTGATGTTGTGTTTACATCAGTTCCAAGGCAAGCGTGGTGGGACAGGGGAGCGGAGAGTTTCACCCTGTAGTGTATTCAACGGTTTTTAAAAGTTTCAGTTTAGATGTTATACATAACCTAATATGTTTACGCTTAATAAAGAAAGCCATAAGTTATGTAGTTGTAGTGAACCATTCCTGCAGTAATACAGATGTATTGTGAATAGTGATATATGAATGGAAATTACCAATTTAAGAACAACATAGCACAATCGACAATTCAGTGAGCTTCTACCGGGTATTAAGCAGATTGTTTAAAAATTGATTACGTTTTATTTGATTTCATTATAAAACAGAATCAACTGTAAGACGAAGGAATGACAATGTCAATGACTAAAAGGTTAATTTAAGATTGATTGCTTAGAGTTTTGCGAAATACCTTGTAACTGTAAGTTGAAATCAAATTAAGTTTAAGGCTCACGATGCTTGTGTTTGTTTTAAGTGTATTTTATCGGTTGACAAATAAATTATTTTCTCGAGTTTTGGCCAGGGAAGAATTTCGATATGTTTCCACTCGAGAACTGTGAAAGTCCTCTCTGTTGGTCTATTGGCTAGTGCATGTGCTTTTACTGTACGTGGTTTCACTTTCATTAATCATGTGTGTCCTCTAGCATAAACAACATAATCATGGGCGTTAAAATAAAGAAATTTCATTTTCTTTAGAGAAATGAATCATTTGAGGGAAAAGGAGGTGAAGAAATTTTTCCTTCATTTTTAAAAAGATTTATAGGATTGGATAGCTTGTCTTTCGGGATTGCTTTCTAAAATTTGATTCAGTGCATCCTTAATTTAGGATCATTATAGAAATCCAGTTCTTGGTAGTTTGAATAAAAGTACTGATAAAACATGTACTGCAAGAGTAAGTATACTGTATGAGTACTGCAAGCGTAAGTATACTGTATGGGTACTGCAAGCGTAAGTATAACTGCTTCAGTACATAATAAATTCACAACTTTTAAGGAAAGAAATTTCCACTGAACTCCCTCTGAATTTCTCTCAGGTTTTAGTTATCATGTAACAAAGAATTAAATCTACTATCTGCTTTCACACACAATATAAATTTAAAAATTGGGAGTCGAGTGGTATCTTTGTGTCTGTAGTATATAATAATACTAATACGTTATTTTCTTTAACATTTTAATGGTATTTATCGATTGACTTCAGAGGACTGAGTTTAGCCTATAAGCACAAGCTGTTCATAGTTAAAACATATCAGATGTACGGTCTTGTTTAATAAAACCTGCCCCTCCTCCTCTTCTATCTGAAAAGTCCTATATTGTTATTCACATATGAAATCCAAAGACAAAGGCAATCGTCTTTATCCAGTTGTGTTTTTATTTTAAGTGTAAGTATTAAAATGTGTAGTTGTAATTTAAGTGTAAGTATTAAACACATGGTTACAAGAGGTTAGGTGGCTTTTTCTTTTCTTTTCTTTTCTTTTCTTTTTTTGGTTAATACTGAACTTAAGTACCTAATATTGGGATTCATGTTCTTCATGAACTGATGTAAGAAGCGGTCGCGTAATTTCCGGCCAACTGTTTCATCACTGGTATCATGTGCAATGACATAACAACAGTGGAAGAAACTTCGTTCTTCTCAAACTTGATACTTTGATAAAACTTATGAGAGGGGTTTCGTTATTCAAATACATATTCATTCTAATCAGTTTCAGAAGTAGCATTAATCTTATAATAACGCAATGACTGTAAGAGATACCTTGAAAATTATTTTGTATGTTTTTTTTTTTTACATAATTCAGAGATTTTTTCTGAATTTCACTGGAGTTATAAGGAAACTTCAATTATCGGGCACCCCACTTTAATCGCTCACCCTCCGCCCCAATGCAACATTGGGAATATTTGCAGCTTAGTGCAGCTTAAAGGAACATGAACGTACATATTTGATTTCTTACTCTCTTGCTCATAGCGTTGCCCTCGAGACGAGATGAGAATTCAGGTCTTCTCGTCTCGTGTCGTAAATGTGTTTAAAAGTCTCGTCTCGAATGGAAATTTTCTCGTCTTGTTTTGTAATTTTTTGCAAAAGAATGTACCCTAATTTCCGTCTTAGTGTCATGTAAAATTTAACCGAATTCTTCCAGGTTACGACGAGTCCAAGAAAGATTGATATAACATTTAAATCATATTTATTATTGAAGTAAATTGTGTAATGACTTGCGTATCTTTAAACGTTGATAAATGATCTTTATTGGGTTCATACAATTACCGTATCAAGTTTATATATATATATCCTAATTAATAATCATTTAACACTAAACAGTGTTTGAAATTGAGATGTACCATTTTGGTGAACTAGTCATACCTACAAGACTAGACAATTTTCTCGGGGGCGCGGTGGCTCAGTGGTAGAGCGTTCACCTCCGGCTATTGGGATCGATCCCAGCTCTAGCCGTGTGGCCTTTGTGGTAGACAAACACCGTGCTCGTGGGTTTTCTCGGGGTTCTCCCGTTTTCTCCCACTTTCTTCATTCCACCATTTCACTCATCTCTCATCATCACCGTCTCCTTTAGCCTAACCGGCATAACCGTGGGACGTAAAACTTAAAGATTTCATTTCATTTCATTTTCGATAATTTTCTCGACTCTCCTCGATTCACTTTTCACTTTATATTTCCGAAAGAAGGAACATATACATGGATAAGCATATCCTATAATTTTGAAAACTGGAGATCGTGTGTCTACCGAAAGTTCTAGTGTTTCTTGTGAGTACTCTACAATTTGTTTCCTCCGATGATTTTTTTGTCCCGAACTTTCCTTGAATTTGATCCTATGCATATTTTATAGACTTAAAAATACTAGAGACAGTCACCAGAAAATAATGAGTACACATCCTACATATCCTCTCATCAAAAACTTTGGAACGAGTCGAATCGACCAATTTTAATTCATTTTCTTTCCCATAGAGAGCATCTGATCCTTTGTACAATACGCAAGTCAGTTTATTCGCAAGTTAATATGGAGGATGTATTTATTTTTCCTTTTTCTTTGCTTGTCTTAAAATGTTCTGCAAATAACTTCAATAACTTTTGAAACTGTTTGTCTTTACTTGAGCATATGCGTGAAGTGGTTTATTACGAACACGACAAAAAGAACTGTAATAGATTAATTACTGATAATCCGCTTAGAAACACTGCTGCTTGCATTTTATTACCAAAACCGGCCGCCTGCACTCGTTCGCCGGTCAGGTAATAACGGAAAAATAGTACATTATATAAAATGAGTTAATATAAAGGGCTCTCCGTTACAAGAAAAATGCAACTGTCAACTTACGAAGCTATCGTGAAATTTAGGATGTTTCGTGTTCATTTGGAGCTAAATGTTTTTTCTGCAGCGAGATTGTATGAGAGTTATCTCGTCTCGAAGGCGAGAACACTCATCACTTTTTTTGCAGGGGATCAATAAAAATATAAGTTCCGGCAACATTTAGCTGTTCCGTCAGATATGTGCTAATCTTTACTGGAATAGGAACTGATATATCATCAATAAAAATATTGTGATAAACAACAGTAAAATCGAGTTGTGGGAAATGACACACCGTTGTTTCAGTGTAGCTTTCGAAAGAAGACTTTATATAAATATCCTACCTTGTAAATTCAAGATGTTTCCTCACTCTATGATGTTTGTTAAAAAAAATGCCATGGAATTTGTTACTAAAACAACAAATATAATTGCCAGTCTCAATCACCACTCATGAAAATCTATGAAAAAAAAATTCTATCTCCAAAACCAGCCGGAAATGTCTCACACTTCTCAAGTGGGTAAATATCACACATTACAAATAATAGTCGAGACGTTCTATTAGTCCCCAACCGGCTTCATTTGTACTCAAGCAGAAAATTTACCCTAACCGCCCTCGTAAATAACACTCCAAATAAGCCATAAACGGCACGTGTTTTGTGTCAAAGTGATACGTTCTTGCCATCGCTAAACTTATATTATCGATAGATACATTATGTAATAATAATAATAATAATAATAATAATAATAATAATACAATCATTAAAGTAATCCAATATAATGGTATGGACAGGGGCGGTCAAGGACGCATTTCTGGGGGTGGCAAAGAAAGATTGTATTTTTTTCTCATCGGGCTTTTGCGGCACTGATGCCTTACATGGAGAGGGAGGGAAAGGGGCGAACCATTTAACATGTTCGGTTCGTACAAACGTTATAGTAATGGATGTTACATAATATTAACAATATGGGGGAACGGACAGAATGGCCGGAGGACAAAATGGCAGGGGACATAATGGCAGGAAATAATGGCAGGAGAACAAAATGGCAGAGGACGAAATGGCAAGCAGACGAAATGGCAGGGGACAAAATGGCAGGCGGACGAAATGGCAGAGGACGAAATGGCAGGGGGGCATAAAGGCAGAAAGTATAATTTGAATTGGTCGGGTTTTAAACTATTTTGTTTCGTACTTGGTAAATGAAGATTTCAACATAAATTTTCGATTTTCTAACGGCAACAGTGTTTCTAACGGGATTCCTTGTAATTAATCTATCACAGTTCTTTTTGTCCTATTCGCAATGAACCACTTCACGCATATGCTCAAGTGAAGACAAACAGTTTCAAAAGTTATTGGAGTTATTTGCAAAACATTTTATGTAACAAGCAATATATATATATATATATATATATATATATATATATATATATATATATATATATCCTCCATATTAACTTGCGAATAAACTAACCTCGGTATTGTACAAAGGGTCAAATACTCTCTGTGGCAAAGAAAACGAATTAAAACTGGTCGATTCTACTCGTTCCGAAGTTTCTGACGAGAGGATATATAGGATGTGTACTCATTATAGATGCGTGAGTTAGTATCATTGAGGCATCAATAATATGGCAAATCGATTTAAGTGCAATGAATGCAGAACTATAATTCCTTCAACTATTCAAGCGTCACAAAAAAGCGTTCTGACTATTAAATTCCCCGATATGTCGTATGCAATTTGATAAGGTAATAGTATGAACACAAGAAAGAACATTTATCAACGTTTAGAGATACGCAAGTCATTACACAATTTACTTCAATAATAAATATGATTTAAGTGTCATTATATCAATCTTTTGGACTCGTCGTAACCTGGAAAAATTCTGATAATTTCTACATGAATCTAAGACGGAAATCAGGACACATTTTGTACATAAATTTACAAAACGAGACAAGAAAATTTTGATTCGTGACAGGAATTTTACAATCATTTACGACACGAGACAAGAAAACCTGAATTCTCATCTCGTCTTGAGAGCAACGCTATAATCAAGCAAGTTGGAAATCAAATATGCACGATCATGGTTCCCTTAAGCTACACTAAGCTGTTATTATACCCAATATCGCATTGGGGTGAAAGGGGAGCGATTAAAGTGGAATGCTGATAATTGAGGTTCCTTATAACTCCAGTGTAATTCAGAAAAAAAATACTCTGAATTACGAAAAAAAAGAAAACACAAAATACATTTTCAGGGTAACTCTTACAGCCATTACGTTATCATAACATTAATGCTACTTCTGAAACTGATTTGAGTGAATATGTATTTGGATAACGAAACCACTTTCAAAAGTTTTTCAAAGTATCAAGTTTGAGAAAAACGAAGTTTGTCTTTCACTGTTGTTATCTCATTGCTCATAGATACCAGTGATGAAATAATTGGTCGAAAATCACGCGGCTGCTTCTTACATCAATTCACAAAGAAAATTAGTTCCAATATTAGGTACCTAAGTTCAGTATTAACAAAAAAAAAAAAAAAAAAAAAAAACAGCCTCGTGCAACCATGCGTAGCTCATTTTAATACTTACACTTGAAATAAAAATATAACTGGATAAAGACGATTGCCTTTGTCTTTGAATTTCATATGTGAATAATAATATAGAGCTTTTCAGATAGAGGAGGGGAGGCGCAGGTTTTATTTAAAAAGATCGTACATATGATATGTTTTAACTATAGGCAACTTGTACTTGCAGCCTAAACTCAGTCTTCTAAAGTCAAACGACAAATACCATTAAGTGTTCAAGAGCATAACGTATCAGCATTATTACCTACTACAGACACAAAGATACCACTAGGCTCCCAAGTTTCAAAATTATATTGGGTGTGAAAGCAGTTAGTAGATTTAATTCTTTGTCACATGATAGTTAGACCCTGAGAGAAATTCAGAGGGAGTCCACGGGAAAATTCTTTCGTCATAAATATACATCGTACTACTTAGAATTGTTATAAAACCAAGATATCAATTGGAAGATGGTTACAAAGAAATAAATTTAAGAAAGGTCGGTTCTTGGCACCTTACCACATGGAAAAGAACTAGATGAGATATTTCTTCTCTAACACAGAGGACAATACTGAACATTTGTACAACTGGACGACGTGCTATGCAAGTAGGGGGTGGTGTCATTGGATGGCGTAGAAAGGCAGGCAGTGGCACTGGATGTGATAGGTAGTTTTCTACCCCTTCCTTTGGTTCGACTATCGAAATATGTTTCCTGTTGACTTAGTTATTTTTTCTTAATTGTTTCATAAATTTACTTAATAAATGTGCCATTTTTATTGTTTGTCGTTTGCGCAACATGTAGGCTACATTTCCTGATAATTTTGTTTTCATATACAGTTTGTTATAATTTCATTTGTATTTCTTTATGTCATATAGGTCCATAAGCTTATCATGTATTCTGGTTTGAAATATTACTGTATTAGAAATTAGATTAAAGTTGTTATCTATCTTGTTTTGCATTAAACTTACGAAAAATGTTAAGACATGGATAACTGATATTTACCCTTTTTTACGCTCTTGGTTCAATTTAGCTGTATTTATATGCTTTGGACATTTGAGGTAGAAATGAATAAATCGAGAACCGTTACCTACTAACAAACACAATACGTAAAACCTAAAAATACGAGCCCTAGGAGTTATAATTTTTGCCAAATTAACTTCCTGCCATTCTGTCGTTCTGCCATTTCGTCCACTGCCATTTCGTCCTCCTGCCATTTTGTCCGCTGCCATTTTGTCCGCTGCCATTTCGTCCTCCTGCTATTTTGTCCGCTGCCATTTTGTCCTCCTGCCTTTATTTCCTGCCATTATGTCCCCTGCCATTTTGTTCTCCTGCCATTCATCCTAAATTCAACAATATGATATATTTAAGGCCGTGTCTAACGTTTCCAGCTGAAATCATCAATCCCTATATAATAACATGGTGAACTTCTTTCCAAAGTATTATGAAAACTATTTGTCGTATACAGTTCAAAATTTATCCAGGTGTTAACCTACCCCAATACTACATGTTCACCGAACACTTGAAAAATATATGTTATAAATATATGACAAGACAAAACATAATAAGTGATTTTATTAATTTTTAAAAGAGGAAAAGAAAGATAGGTAAGCAGTTAATTCTTGGCTTATTAATATAACACTTGCGTCGAAAACATTTGTTCACAGTTCATACTCAACATATAATTTAATTAAATAGAGATGCAGAGCAAGAATGAGGTGCGACTTTTTTTTTTGGGGGGGGGGATTTACGGGTAAAATTTGTTAACTCAGAAAGGAAGAACTTATTTATGTAGGCGGATAATGTGTAACTCATGTAACTGAGATACAGCACTGGAAAGTTTGCTCCATCAGTATGACATTGCTCTATGTGAACAATGCAATGAACATAAGTATTTAGTAATATTTTGAAGGGGAATTACATTTATGCTCTAATAATTACAAATATGTTTTGATTGTGGTGCATTTAAGAGGCTATCGGACTCAAGCCCTCCCGAAAAACTTCATCATTATTTTTTTCCCCATTATACGTACAACACAAATGCTTCTTACTGGATCTCAAGCCTCCCACTCCGAAACAAGATCCTAAATAAGCCATTGGTTTGATAACGTTTCAATCGATATTATAAGCAGAAATACTTTATAGGAAGTTCAAACCTGAATTATCACAGAAATAAAAAAAATATAAGATGTTAGTAACGTTTCGCATCGTATTGTCGTATTGTCGATGTTAGTCGTATTGTCGAACGAACTCTGATTGATCAATATCTATCTATATCTATTGATCAATATCATATAGATTGAGCTCTTCAATGAAAGTGTCAGAGATACTTGTTAATTTGCACTTGAAACTAACATCTCTACAAACGCATTGGCAGTTTATACTGAAAAATATTTCACTGTGGCGAAAGAAAAACAAAAACTGGATATTGGTCGAAATTCGTGATGTATTTAAATTTTAGCAATTCGAAACTTTTTTTTTTGTTTAATTTCTAGTTCACATAATGATTGGATAAATTTCTAGTTTACGCGCATACTCACCGTTGCTAACACATCTGCTATACAAACGCACCCAAGCGCAAGTCCACCAGCTCATAATATTCTGAACGTAGTGTTGTCCACGAGACCAGAAATTTCTCGTCTTGTCATGCTTATAATCTCGAAAACCACACGAGAAGTACCTTTCTAAGTTCGAGACGAGGCAAGAAAAATAATTATTGTCTCGTTATACGAGACGAGAAATTCAGAATTGGGATATATATATATATATATATATATATATATATATATATATATATATATATATATATCCACATTCACGCATATTAATTCCCCCAAGTCTTGATCTCAAACACTGTTTTAGTGTTACATGGTTCATATGTAAAAAACTACAAATTGATAAAATGATGGTACGAAAGGCAAACCAAACCACTTAGAGTTGCGGCCCGATTTCTGGGCCTGAGCTGCTCCACACCATCTGTCAGCGATTGGTGAAACTACGTCCATTCTAGCGACCAACGCGTGGTCAGCCCGCCGCATCGCATCGCTAACCGCATTTCGGGAGCTTTCTAGACCTAGTAGTCGTCACGTCTTTTATTCACGTGACTATTCACTTATTGGGGAAGCACCTTCCGGGAATCGAACCACGCAGACATGAATCCAACACTCTAACCACTAGACTATGGTGTCCCCATGACGGTACGTTTAAAATATGCAAGTCATTACACAATTTACTTCAATTATAAATATGGTTTAAATGTTGTTATATCACACTATTCGTGAACCAATAGTGACGCGGAACGCTTGTGATAACTTCCAGATGAAATTAAGGAAAAAATAGGGCATAATTCTTTTTACATAAATTAACAAAACGGAACAATAAAATTTGGAGATAAGAGCGAAAAGTCTTCGAAGATCGAGACAAGACGAGACCTATTAAATTTAGAAGAGACGAGAAAACCTTACTTCTCGTCTCATCTCATCTCATGGGGAACACTATTTGAACGAAATAGATATCATTCATGGTTCAAATGACTACCTGGCAGATGGTGCATTTTTTGCATGAATAATCAACTTTATGGCATATCAATCTACAAGCATATCATCAATCTGTACGCTATTATTGTGGCATTAGCCAACAACAGAATACTGTAGAATGCATTAGGTTATTATCTAGAGATGAAATGAAATCTTTGTGTTTTGCGTCACACAGTTGTACCAGCTAGGCTAAAGGAGACGGTGGTGATAAGAATGAATGAAATGGTGGAATAAAGAAAGTGGGAGGAAAATAGAGAAACCCAAGAAAACACACGCACATCGTGTTTATCCACTACAAAGTACACTTGGCACGAGTTGGGATCGAACCGGGGACCCCATACACCAGAGGCGAGCATGTCAGAGCTTCCTTATACTACTCTGCTCTCGATGGACTTGAAGATAAAATGTCTTTAACA
This sequence comes from Thermobia domestica, assembly GCF_964235325.1. Taxonomy (NCBI): domain Eukaryota; kingdom Metazoa; phylum Arthropoda; class Insecta; order Zygentoma; family Lepismatidae; genus Thermobia; species Thermobia domestica. Next base: position 158,143,104 of record NC_137467.1, read on the forward strand.
ACTTTTGAAGCACTCAATTTTCCGGCAGAGCGAATACTCATTTGTTAGCGTTTGCCAATGTCTTAACGTCATTATTAGTCCGAAGTTCTTAAGTTCTTTTTCGCTTTCATCATTCGCTCAAAGATAAAAACTCCGAGGGAGGTGGTAGATCTTATTGTTTCCTTGATGTCCTGGCAGTATTACGATGTACACAAAACGATAACATAACACTTAGCCATTCATTATTCTTGTAAAACAACTCGTTTATCCTTTTTATTGGGCTCTCGATATTTGTCCTCATTCTATAAAAAAAGGATGCGATGCCTGTCTTCATATCGTCACATATTTTAATACAAAGACCACTCCTCGAAGAGAGGTGATGTTCCAAATTTTCAATTATGATTTTTAAATCGATTTTCAAATGACCTTTCATCAAAACAAATATTTTTTTTTATAATTGGATGATTTCATTTTTTGGACGTTAAATTAATATTGTCAGATAATTAATTTTTGAATTACTAAATTATACCTTTATTCAATCCAATTTATTGTATAATTTCGTATGAATTATAAAATAATGGAAACTAAAATATGTATGCATCGACTATCCTCTTCTGTGTTATACTGAACTATTTTTTCTCTTTTTATTTGTTTCCTTTCACTATCTTATATGCATGTACCTTGTAACCATAATTTTAACTTATTTTATAATAATTTTAGCTTTGTTTTCTTTTAGTTTTTGTTTAACATTAACTAAATGCTTAAGTATTCATTAACTGAAACTTTTTATTTAATCGGAATGTACAAAAAAACGGCGCAGCTAAACGCAGCTGTATTAAAAACAATATATGGTCTTAAAAATAATATATGGTCTTAAAATCCTTTACATACCTTCAGGAACAACGTCTGTTTTGATTTAAATAGATAGGAAAAGAATACAATGAAATATTTCATATGAAACTCGAGCTATATTTCTCGCGCGCATTAGGTATTACGAGATGCACAAAAGTAGGTGCATTTTGACTACCAATAGTAGCTCTGGTATAAGCGGCTGGCCGTTTCCTTGGGTGAAGTTTAGGAGACCAATTGTTACTATAGCGAACCTGATACTTTAGCGTTTTGCTTGTGTCAATTCAATGCCAAGCACATCTTCTTCAGAGCATATCAGAAATCACTCGTTACTCGCTGTGAGTATTTGCATTGTTTTTTGTTTGGTATGAGCAAAGCTTTGCGAAATATATTTCTCATTATGGCAAGTAGCTCATAACATTCTATGTTTTCTGTAATCGGTCACAATAATATTGTTGTAAACATGTGAATTATTTGACAACAGTTACAGAAATACCAGTGCTTCCATCTGTTTTCTTTATCTATTATTCTTGTATCTTAGCATGTATAAACAGAAGGTGGCAGAACTGTTGCCTATGTAACTGTGATTGGACGATTCACAGGTTTACAACAATATTATTATGACCGATTACAGGAAACACAGAACATTATTCGTTACTTGGGAAAAGTGCGAAATATATTTCGCAAATCTTTGCTCATATTAAACGATAATTACCAATGCAAATTCTCGCAGGTAATAACGAGTTATTTATGATATGCTCGAAAGCCGATGTGCTTCGAGCTCATACCTTACCAAGAAACCTAACCTCTCTTGTGTCAGTTACTGTGCCAGCGAGGACCAAGTATAGCATACGTACTTGCGAGCATAGCACAATTACAGCACTTAGGGGTCTGACGAAAGTTTTCACTTTCGGAGGGTGTCTTGTTTTTTGAACTTCATCTAACATTCTTTTCATTTTTTTCATCTTCATCTGGGCTTCGGCCCTCGGCTACTCTATCACGATGACAGACACTGGCAAAGCTAACGGACCTACGAATATCGGTCAGGATTTAGGATTACAACCTCCACCACTTAACATCGGGCCTAACGTCGACAAAAGACGCAGCCAAGGATTGTTACGGGAACACCTCGTTCAGACCGTAACTCTATTCCTTCGACTACCTACGCTGACTGCATCACTAAAGGACATAGAATTCGTTCTCGATCTTTCTCTGATGGCGAACAAGCGCTAGATTCAAAGAAGCAACGAATTACTCCCAATGTTCATCAGACTACAACTGACAGCCATTGTATGGATTGGGCATCCACTTCTGTCGATAATCATCAGCAGCAATACCAGTCAGATCCCGTGTACAACTTCTTGCTAACCGACTACGATCAGAAGTATGACACTGTTCGTGCTGTTTTCCAGCAGTTAGTCAAGTACGTCCCTCGGCCTGAGATCCGTGAAATTGTTAAGACACGCCGTGGCATCATTTTGAAATCCACTAACCCAAATTTCGCCACGCATGTTCGCAACAAGGCAACTTATGAAATTTTTGGGACGAAAGCAAAGATTTCTACTTTACAGCCGAGTACACGCAAAACTCCTCCTCCACCACGGCGACCTCCTATGCTGTCTGTAGTTATTCGTGGTGTAGAGCCTGATCTTACTGATGACGAAATTCTTGCTGAACTCCATCAGGAAGGGCTACCTATAAAGCGTTGTATTAGGATCAAGAACAACCAGGGACCAACTTATCTCGTTCGAGTGCTGACTGATCAACAACAGCTGATTGATCAACTTCTATCCAAGGGCGCATATATCTATAGACGCAAATATAAGGTTGAGCCATCTCGCACGCCAGCACCACTACCTGTTCGCTGCGAGAAATGTCAACAATATAATTCACACCCAACAGCTGAATGCACAAACAGCACCAAATGTGGCTATTGTTCCCGCGAACATCCTACAAAAAGCTGTCCAAACCTTCAAGAACCACCACGTTGTGATCGCTGTTCTGAACGTCACCCAACGTACAGCTATAAATGTAAAGCTAAGCCTCAGCCTGATCCAGCAAAGCCTGAACTAGTTGTTCCAATACGTTTGGTCGATGCACCAACTCCACCAGCAAATTCATTGCGCCATCCAGTTACCGTCGAAGATCTACTCCGTTTTCTCACTATTTCACTACAGAACATCCACCCATTTCTTCGCAACCATATTCTAACTCAAATCATGCACGCAGCCAAACTGTTATTTAATCTACAACTACATGCAACGTATTCCGGACCAACAGTGCATTTCCAAATCCAACCACTTGAAGTTTATGTTTGATATGGACAGCTCTACCTTCGGACTTATATTCACTTTCATTATGAGTTACAATTTACTTTTCCTTAACATACGATCACTGTTGACGCATCAACTGCTCTTTACACAGCTCCTCAAGGAGGAACAAATTGCCGCATTCGCTCTTAATGAAACTTACCTTGCACCATATTTAACATGCTATATACCGAAGTATAATTTACTTCGACACGACGCTCCAACTGGACCACGTCTCTACGGAGGCACAACTATTGGCATTCGGCCAAGTCTTCCTTATCGTGCAGTTACTGTTCCACCTGCTCTTCACCTTCCTGAACATAACATCACGACAATTTATTTTAGAGGCAAAACAGTTACCTTTGTTACTATTTACTATCGTCCAGGCAGAGTTATCAGCTATGATTTCTTCCGCTATATTGATACCAACTTCCGGCATTACATTATCATGGCCGGCCTCAATTTTCATAGCCGTTCCCAACGTGACAAAGACAACTTTCTCGATTTTGTTCGGAATGAAACACGAGCTGAATTTCATACTTTACCGAAACCTACACATCCTATCAGTCGCACTACTCCTGACGTAGTCATAACTTCATCTTCACTATCTCAGTATATTCACATATCTGTACTTGACTCCATAGGTAGAGACCATGTCCCCATCAAAGTCGAACTTCATTGTTCTCCCAACACTCAGCCGAAGCCTCCTCCTCAGAAGGTCTACTGCTATCAAAAGGCAAATTGGGAACAATATCGCACCGATTTAGACACTGCCGTAACTACGCTCACAATGCCTAGTACGCAATACGAACTCGATCGAACAATCACTGGACTTACTACAGCCCTTCAAGACGCAGCACAACGTTCCATTCCAACAATCGAAGTTCAGCTACACAAACCTAAGTTACCTCCGCAATATTTACCATTTATTTCAGCATCCCGGAGAGCTTTCCGTGAATATCTCGCTACGGGTAACCTTGAAGCGCTTCGGCTTCATCGCCAGTACCTAAGGATCACGCATAATTATATCGTTGCGTTCAAGAGACGCCACTGGATTCAAACTTGCAACACCCTAGTTAATGAAACACATCCTACCTAATATTGGCGCAAATTCCATCAATTAACAGGTAGAGTTTCTCGTACGCCTTACCCCATTGTTCATAATCATCAAGCAGTCCTCACGGATGCAGAAAAGGCTAATATTTTTGCTTCCTATTTTCAAGATATCTTTACACCTCTACCCGGTTGGCATACACCAGATCGCTTGCAATCAACTATAAACCGCCATACCGATGCAACTTCTCCTTACTTTCGTCCGTCTGCTGATCATGATTTAGAACCAAACAATCCTCTAACCAGGCCGATTCAACCCGAAACTATTAGTAATACACTTAAAGGTAAACGGAATACTGCACCAGGATTTGACTCTGTTACATATGTACTCATCAGACAAGCGCCTCATTCTTTTCTACTCTTTCTTAGCACCATTTATACATTTATTCTGCGCACTGGATATATTCCACTCGACTGGAAATACTCAAAAGTGCTTCTCTTTCCTAAACCAAAGAAACCTCCATCAGAAGTCACATCCTATCGTCCTATTCACCTCACTAGTTGTCTATGCAAAATCTTGGAAAGAATCCTTGTCCGTCGCATGCACGACCATCTTCACTCACATAATCTTCTTCCAATACACCAAGCTGGATTTCGACCAAATTTTAGTACTCAAGATCAATTATTCCGTCTCACCACAGCTATTTACAATCAATACAATACAGGTTTTCCTTCTTGCCTTGTAATATTTGATTTGGAAAAGGCTTTTGACAAAGTTTGGCACCCTGGCTTACTATATAAACTTCGTAACTATCTCCTGCCAACTTCATACATCCGCTTCATACACTCCTTCTTAATAGGACGACTAGCTTACATCTCAATCAATGGAACGCTATCTCATCCTATCTTGCTGCAATCAGGTGTACCACAAGGCTCATCATTGTCTCCCTTATTATACTTACTGTACGTCGCTGATCTTGTTATTCCTAATAACACCACAATATTTCAGTTTGCTGACGACACTGCTTTTTTCACATCTGGCCGCACCGTACAATCACTTAATAAAACCATGCAAGTAGCCATTGATTCATTTGTGCGATGGTGTCATGTGTGGAGGTTAAATATTAACTCTTCCAAAACACAAACCATAGTTTTCTTACCACGTCGACGCCGTTCACGAGTGCATCGAAACCCGAATCTACTTCGCCTTCAGGTTGATCTTACGCCTATTCCAGTTTCAAGTACTATTACGTATCTCGGTGTCATTTTTGACACTCATCTTACCTGGACTCCACACCTCACCAAACTCATAGGTCAAGCGCAAAATCGACTTAATCTTCTCAAAAGATTAGTGGGCACAACCTGGGGATTAAGGGCACGTACCGTTCTCAATACCTATAAAACCTTCATGCGGAGTACATTAACCTACGGACATACAGCCTGGGCATCTGCGCCATTAAAATTCTATCAAAAACTTGCTATACTAGAACACCATGCTATACGCCTAGCATACCGCATAAGCCTACCGCATCCAACACGTTTACTTTATGTGATGATCGATTTTCCGCCATTATTATCGCATCTTGAACAACTTCGTATACGTTACATCAGCAAACGTATGGCACAGCCCCATCCTATGATACTTGATATACTCCGCTACGACCGTGACAACGATGCACCACCAACTTTCATTGACACCCCTCTCCAACACTTCATGACATTATATCATTTACAGTTAGATGATGACATCTTGGACCCCGAAATCTATACAATCTACCGACCGCACGAACTTTCATCTCACATCTATCCATCATATGCACAGTAATACCTATTAACAAGGGCCTCCTTCGTCTTCATCAGTTCCTCAATCGCCCCAGGAACAGAAGATAACCTCATTCGTCTGAACTAACATAACCTTGTGATGTGACGTCCAAAGCACTGCATTTCTTCCATTCATTACAGTTGCTCATTATATTACTGCAGCCCTCAACTTTCTTTCCTGTTAATTAGTGTTTATGTAATAAATGCCAATATTGTCTTCTTGCCATTAACCTATTAATGTTTGTGTTATATATATGTTTTTTCTCTCCTGGAATCATTTCAATCCATGTATGTTTAATATTAATGTGATGAATAAAGAAATAATAAACCTGGGAACCCTTAGACCACCTACATTTCCATAGAGACAATTGATCTACATTACAGCACTTACCCGAAGAAAGGGCACAACCCTTTAAACGGGACGACGAACAAAAAAAAAAATATCCTACACACCCGAATCACGGTATATAATCTTTGTTACAATTTTTTGAAGGGCATTTATAGGCAATCTAAGGCTAGTTTTAGACGGAAGCATTTATCGAAGCACTTCTCGTAGCAGATGTGCTGCCAAAATTTTCATATAATATTCTATGGCATCAAAAGAATATGGTTATTTTAAACGGTAGCATTTTGATAAGCATCTGTCGTGACGTAGCAAACAAATCACTGGAGAAAAGCGCAATTATGGCTCCGAAATTAAGCGTGAGGTAGCTAAAGCTATAGTAATTGTAACAACAGTTCTCGCCGGTCATATTAAAAAACGAAAATCACAAAGAAGTATGTAGACAAAGAGCATCCCTACTCCAACTCATTTTTCTTTACTACAATTCATTTTCCCACACAAAACAAAGAGCATGGATATTTGGCACAAAATATTTTGCTTCTTTTTAACACACCACGGCGCTGCAATCGGACCAGAAATGCTGGGGGAAATGCTACGAAATAGAGCAGGTTCTATCGACAAGAAATGCCATAGGATATGCCATGGCATGGGAAATGCTATAGCATTTGCTACTTTACACGGTAGGATATCGATGATACGATTTTTGTTACGAGAAATGCTACGATAAATGCTTCCGTCTAAAACTAGCCTAAGCCTTTGCCCCGTATAATAATTAAACACAAACACAGAATTTGTTATATGTGCGTACATTGTAAAGTATAGCAAATAGCAGCATTCTTGGCAAGCTTGTTTTATTTCGGAAATCTTCAAAGAGATTACTTAAACTTGTTCATAAATTCACTATTTCTTAAACAGCGAGACTTAGATCACTTATGCCCTAATTTCGATGTCACATTGCCAAAAAAAATGTAAGTTTAAAAAAAATGGAACACTATTTGAAGATAAATTTCTCCCTCTAGGTTTGTGCTGTATGACTTGCAGAGATAAATATTTTGTTTCATTGTTTTAATGCTGCAATTCAATACATTTTTTTCTTAGATTCAAACTATGGTCAGATTCAAAACTTAAATCCATGTTTCGACCATTAGATTCATTTCATGTTTTTCTTACAAAAGAAGGCTGAATTTGAATGTCCCATGATATGCATAGAATTTAATTTATGTCATTAATGCATTAATATACTATTGGATAAATGGCATATTTTCTCAAAATCAAAAGGAAATGCCACTTAAAATGTCACGTCATTTCTACGTCTTATGTTTCTTAAATGTTCACTGAAAAATGCACATAAAAATACCATGACATAACATATTTCACAAACAATATTGTGTTAATCTATTCCTTCGTTTTGTTAACATGTTAAGATGTCGACTACGAAAGCAATGCTATGTTTCAGAAAAATAAATGAACTTCCACTATAGTCGAGCTCGAATTTATTGTTGAGCAGCTCCATTCTAAACCTTTAAAGTATATTGTAGAAGTGAAACATACATGTTATAATTCCACTGAGTACTTTTGTACAAATTTCAAAATACAATTCAACATATAATCATTTTTTTCTGGCCAATTCATTTCCTAACGGCTCGGCTCATAGATCATTCACTATGGAGCTGAACCAAGAAGTGAGCGAAACCAAAAGCTCATCTCAACCGAGTGGGCTCGAGCCAAGATCTTATCCAAACCGAGCCGAACCGAGAAGTGAGCGGTGCCAATAGCTCATCCCGACCGAGTTAGCTTGAGCCGGTGGTTCACCTTAACGGAACTGAACCTAGATGATCTCGTACACCAATCGAGTCGACTCGAGCCGATGGCTCGTCCCAACCGAGCCAGCTCTAACCATTTGCTCAGTTGAACCGAGCCGAGCCGGTTGCCATCACTACCCATATTTGGCTTCTGCTTGGGTTCAAAAATTCGACCTTCAAGTCTCAGCCTTGATGGTAAGAACTACAGAATATGCTTTTATTTGTGCTCTCGACATTTGAGGCTGTCTCGTTATAAAATTTATCTTCGTCTCGTTATCGAGTCAACACGAGATGGGAGAAGTGTTCGCTCTCATAAGCAACGTTAAAAGTATTCCACAGTACAGCTTACATTTCTCATGGTTTCTCTTTCCAATCTAATCAGGTTAGGATTTCAAAATGAGTTAATACGAGCTGAAAGGGGTGAGGCATTTATCAAACTCGACTCGACTCGAAACTCGTCCTCAATAACAGTGACTCGGCTGGAAACTAAACTGAAGAAAATTGCCTTTGACTCAACTCGAAACTTGACTTGAATTAGACTCGAGTTTCAGTCGAATTGAGTTTTAGCTTGACTTGTGCCCATCCCTTATATACAGTTTAAGAAGAGAGATTACTGTAATATGTTTATTGCTCTCCCACCTGGAATTGAAGCTGGGGCTTGTCCACCAAAGACATATATTAGTCACTATACAAAGGAGGATGATAGGGCATTTCATGTAGTTAACCAAGCAGGAGAAAACACCAGAGCTACTAGAATCATCGGACTCCTAATGGAAATATACAGCATATTCAAACATCCCAAAATCTGACGTAATAAATGAAACGTGAATTCTTTTTTTTACAAAATTATTATGAGTCTTAACAGAAATGATCATGCGTACGGATCGTGATAGAATATTTGGGGTACTCACCAGGCGCACCCAGAAAATTTTGTTTCTTGAGCGCAAAAGTTTGGAAGGGGCCCAATACTATATGACACTATAGCTTTGTACAATTAATCCAATGTAATTCTACACCCAAGAAAAGATATGTAATTATTGTGTTCTGCAATATATATTCAAAGAAAAAATATATAATAAGTTTTGCTTAATCCTAGAAACACCAAGGGAGGGCCTCAGAGGAACACAAATTATTTTTGTTACATGTTGTAACATTTCTAATTTCATATAACATCTTAAAAATAAACGATATTGTCAAGCTTGACACCATTCATCATAAAAAGTGCTTCCTTAGTTTTTAGTGTTTTGTTTTTTCTATTTATAAATAAAGAAAGTGCTGTGGGCCTCAGATGCCCCCCTTGGTAGTACTAAGGAGCCATTCACCGCATACGCTAACTGCTATATTCCAGTGTATTGGCTACTTATTTTATTTTCCTTTGAAACAAATTTTGTATTACAACATACAGGGGCACTCTGAGATATTATTCTTGTGTAGTGTTCCCAACTGCATTTTATAAAAATTTAGTATATACATTTTTCTGATCATTTTTTGCACCTAACTATATTGTTTTCTATTAGTTTATTCCTTGAAACCTGCAAACACCTAAATATGTCACTTTATATTATAATCACAAACACTCACACACACACACACACACTCACACACACACACACACACACACACACACACATATATATATATATATATATATATATATATATATATATATATATATATATATATATATATAAAGAAACAAAGAAAGAACTATGCTGCTCCACCCCTGGGGTTATCAAGTATTTTTAATCATAGAATCTACAAGCAGCAGCCTGCAACACTGTCCGAAGATGCATATTTTATAGGAAATTGTCAGTTCGTTATTCTATGACTGTGACTTATTTGGGAATCTGCACCAGCATTCGAACAATGGCAACTCTTGCCTTTCAACAAAGTTCAATTGGAAAAGATCTTAAAGAACTTTTAAATGAATCTGACATAGAAGGTAGTGAGCTCGAATATAGCAAAGTGGAAATAACCCTGTCAGATTAGGATGCAAAAGAAAGTGATTTGAACATTTTATTTGATAATGCCAATGGAACAAATTGAAGCAGTAGGTGCAAATCCCTGGACACGCTTGTAGAAAAATAGTTGAGTTGGCAACACTACTTCTCTGGTGACATCCCCTATAGTGTCCAATGAACGCCCCTCACACTGTTTATATTTTCGCGGAAAATAAATTTGAAAGAATTTCGATATTATAAGGAATTACAATGGTCGGCAAAATGAAACTTTTTTCGCTCCCAAACGAAATAGGTGATCAACGAAAATAGATTATTCGTATAGTTTTCGAGCTCCTGAGTTCGAATCTGTAACCCGTTTTTCTCCAGGACGTACCAGTTTTCAGGGAGAAGGGGATGTTTCAATATCCGCCCAAAGATGCTATTCTCCAACCATAATAGTATAATTTGCACGTTATAATTTAAATATCAATATAAATTATGCAGATAAAATTGCATAAAAAGTTAAACACTTACGTGTCACTTGGTTTTCCTACTTCTCTTGTAATTACTACAAAGTGTCTTGCGTGTCACATTCCAACAGAAGTCTGCCAACATATTCACACTCCGTTTACCACTGTAGCGCTTCTGCATGGTAGCTATTTGCTGGTGAAACCTTTCCCCGTGTTCGTCAGAGACCTCCTCCAAGCTGTACATTTCAGGGAAGAAGCCCAGGTGGCAATGCAGGAAGTGTAACTTTAGGGACATATTACATCTCATGTTAAAAAATGAAGTAATTAACCTGCCCAAAATGTCTTTCTAATCAGGTGACTTATGATTCCCTAGAAAGTTACTGCACACTTCTCGAAAGTCCTTTAAGGTCTCACTTTCCACTTAGTTAAGCTTAGAAGAAAATGTAGTATCCTTAAAAACGTGTCTTATTTGAGGTTCCGTAAAACACCTTCTTTCACCTTGGCCTCGCTGAGTCTTGGGAATAGTTTTCTGATATGATTAAATGCTTCATCATCCCGGTTCAGGGCCTTGACAAAAACCTTCATGAGCCCTAATTTGATATGAAAGGGTGCTAAGAATATTTTCTCCGGATCCACAAGACGTTCATTAGCCACGTTCATCTCCCCTGGCACCAGTTGCTTCCTTGGCGGCCATTTTGTGATGGTGTACTGATCTTTGGCTCGACTATCCCAATGACACAAGAAGCAGTAGTGCTTTGTGTAACCTCCTAGTAAACCGGTGAGGATGGCAATAACCTTAAGGTCAGCGCATACAGACCACTGGATCAATTCATACTTTATTTTCTACAATAGTTTTCGCATGTTCTCGTATGTTTCTTTCATATGTACAACATGAACAATAGGGATGGCTGGCTTTCCACTGCCATTGTGCAGTAACACTGCCTTGAGACTTATCCTAGAGGAATCTAAGAATAGCCTCCAATCTTCAGTGTTGTAGTTCAACTTCAGTTGTCCCATAAGCGATGGAATGTCGCTGCAATACACCAAATCACCATCCTTTGTAAAATTAGGAACTAGGTTCACCTCTCTTTTCCTATACATCGATATATTCACATCTTGGTTTAGTAGATTCATTTGTTGAAGTCGTGATGCAAGCAACAGGGCCTTAGACTTGGGAAGGTTTAAGTCTCTAAGCAGATCATTCAGCTCTTCCTGACTTATCACGTGTGGTTCATTATTGTCAGGCACTGGAGCGTAATTGGGATCTGACTGTCTACTCGAAGATTGTGGAACATCCTCACAAGCAGCAGGTTCTTCATCGGATGAAACACTGCACAGGGTGTAGGAGTCTGGTGGTACGGGTACAGGCCATAGGTGGCTATTTTCCACTGGGCTCGCTCGCGCTCGCGCTCACCTTTCTCTACTGGGCTCGCGCTCATCTTTTTTGACTAGGCTCGCACTCACTAGCGCTCGCGCTCAACTGTCTCAACTGGGCTCGCGCTCACTAGCACTCGTGATCACTTCTCTCAACTGAGCTCGCACTCACTCGGGCTCGCGCTCATCTCTTTTGACTGGGCTCGCACTCAACTGTCTCAACTGGGCTCGCGCTCACTAGCACTCGCGATCACTTCTTTCAACTGAGCTCGCACTCACTTGGGCTCGCGCTCATCTCTTTTGACTGGGCTCGCACTCAACTGTCTCAACTGGGCTCGCGCTCACTAGCACTCGCGATCACTTCTCTCAACTGAGCTCGCACTCACTCGGGCTCGCGCTCATCTCTTTTGACTGGGCTCGCACCCACTCGCGCTCGCGCTCAACTGTCTCAACTGGGCTCGCGCTCACTAGCACTCGCGATCACTTCTCTCAACTGAGCTCGCACTCACTCGGGCTCGCGCTCATCTCTTTTGACTGGGATCGCACTCACTCGCGCTCTCACTCAACTGTCTCAACTGGGCTCGCGCTCACTAGCACTCGCGATCACTTCTCTCAACTGAGCTCGCACTCACTCGGGCTCGCGCTCACTACTGACCTGTCCCTATTGAAACTGTGATGGTGACGATCAGCAGAGCGGCCCCGCGCTGAGGAACGATGCTGATAGTGCTCGTCGTCACGGGATCGGTCCCGGGGGGAAATACTTCGAGAATATCTCCGATCAGGTGTTGGGTAACGCTCGCGAGAGGGGTCACGTTTTTGGTTAGGGATGTACCTATCTTTAGAGTGATCGCGGTATGACCTATCGTATGAGTGGTCTCGCTGACCACTGTGGCGTTCGGAGCGATCACTAAAGGAAGGCTGATACGACCTGGGTCGGTCATATGTGGCGAACGAAACTTGGGGTGGCGGTGTTTGAGCATTAGAAAGTGTATTGAGTTGAATTTGGAGGTTCTCTAATTTGTTAATAATACTTGCAAGATCGTCAGTATTGGATGAAGGAGCTACAGCAGGAGTTGGATTGAGTCCCTGATTGCGTCGTGATACTAAAATATCAGCTTTTTCACGAAGAGTTGCAAATGATATGAGGTCATCAAAATTATCAAAAGTTTTATGGGAAAAATCAACTATAAAAGAGGGCAAAAGTCCTGCAATTGCATCAGCCAAAAAATCCTTAAAAACGAATTCAGCGCCAGTTTTTGTATGCAAAGTGCGTTTTTCATGTAAATAGTGGGTAATGGGTTCGTCCGGGTGCTGCAACCTATTTCGATAAATTTCTATGGCAGAGAGTCTAGCTAATTGTGGCCCAAACTGCTTCAGAAACTGATCTTTGAGGTTATCCCAAGTGAGCGTCGCGAGAGCTGTGCTATGAGTTTGAAACCAATGACAAGGAGGGCCCACTAAGCAATGTTCAAAAATTGATTTTTTCTTTGCTTCATTCCACCCATTAATGGCTGCAAGTCTATCAAATTTTGAAAGAAATAATTCTGCGTCTTCCCCGGGAGCCGCGGAAAATATGTCAGGAATACTAGTAGGGGAGAGAGGGGCCCTAGCCATCATGAATCAAACAAAATGCTCACAAAAGAAAGAAAAAAATGGTTTTGAGAGTCAAAAAAACTGCAGAAAAAGTAAAAAAAAAATAAAAAGCATCAGATATAGCCAATCTAGAGCAAAAGAAAACTCATTGCCATCAAAACATGTCTGAATAAAATTTGTCATTCATCATTTGCATCTTCGCCGGGAGAGCCATAAAATATTAAAAAAAAATGCTAAAGCAAGATATATCAGGGCTTTAAAATAAAAATGAGTGGCCCCATTTAAAAATGCAATTTATTATTATTGATTTGTACAGAAGAAAATAAAATCTTTAAATTGCATGTATAGAAGAAAATAAAATCTTTACATTTGCAAGTATAGCATAGTGGGTTGCGTGCCACTCAGCAGACTTACACCCACAGTGATAAATGACTCGTTACATGCCAGATGGCATAGTTTTTGCTGAATCTCCTCTCCAAAGTGGAAAGGGATATTGTAGTAAAGAAAGGATACTTACAAGGTACAAGTCCCAAGCTTCATGGCTGCTTCTTGAAGTTCTGACCCAAACTGTATGGAATGAAGGATGGATCAATTTTCTTGTCTTCTGCCTCTTGCCCGTGCTTTTTTATATTATTGAATCTCGTGACGTATGATGGTGAAAAATCCAAAAATTGTTTTCAGTAAGTATTTTTGTTCTTATTTTTCTCTAGGAAAGTCCATCACGTCACGAGATGTTTGTTTTGAAAAAAGCAACGGGCCGAGAAGCTTATGCAAAGGTCACCTGGCTGTTGTTGTCTTCGATGAGAAAGTTTGTTTCCCTATTCACACAACCTTGACCAAGTTGTCACTTTCTAATTACTGTGTACGAAAATGTACACTAAAATATAATTCCAATTTAAAAAAAAAAAAAAACCTTATGCATTTCCAGGTGCCGAGTATTATATGACTGACACAAGGCAAACAAGGATGTTGAAAAGTCTATTTAACAATTAAGTAATAATATTTTATGTTAGTTCTTATATAACTCCTATTTAATTTGGTTCAAGTGAAGTTCCTCTAAAATTCTACAACCAAGAAAATAATTTGAAATGTTGGTTAAAGCAGTCGTTACCAATGTTTTTGACCGACAAAGCACTTTACTGAACCCGATGACAAAGAAACACACCCAATTGTTTTATAATAATAATAAAATTCTAATAATGGAATCTATAAGTTTTTATAAGGTTGTGACATTGTGTAGTACTGAGTATTTCGGCTACACAGAATTTGTAATTCACAAGCATTGTATCTCCAACTACAGTTCGCGTAGAGTTAAAAGAGAGAAACAAAGAGAATGTTCACTTTTCATGGCTTCGTATAAACGTGCTTCAGAAATAATGTATTAATATACTGTACACTTTAGTTACACATCTTAAATGTAAAATGTTGGTTAATAGCTCTACCAAATTCTCTGGTTTAATTTGATTGTTTCGTCACCCAAGATGTTGACTTTTCATAATCGAAAATTTCTGCTCCTACACTTCCCAATCTGAAAATTTTATTTTGAGTTTTATCCGATTCGTGTGCATATTTTTTTTACATAAAAAATGATATAACGATAACACTTAGATGTTACGCAACACATGCTCAAATGTAAAAATAAACAAATAAAAAAATCGAGTTCAATTCACATACTTTCACGAATAAAGCCTTAAAATGGAACGAAATAGTTGGAAAGTAAGTAAGTGCACACATAATCTTCTTTGGCGGGTACTATACTTTCAATTGCTCAGGAAAGGGTTGTGAATCTGGTATCTCTACTTACACCTACGTTTCTAGTAAACAATAATAACTTTTAAGGATTTTTAATGGGTAAGTCCTGCAGTGCGTGGGAAAAATATTGTTGAAAAGTTAAGAATATAAACATTGTGATGTTGCTCTTTACAAAGTTTCGCAATGTGTTGGCAACATGCTTTTTGCGTAATTAAAATTACAGGAAAGACAATAAAATAAATTGAATACCAACTCAAAACTATGTTTTTAAACACTTTTGACATACCGCGTAAAAGAAGGTGATATTTGCTTTCTTTTTGTAGTGCGTGTGTACTCACGGCTATGGATAATAAAAATAAATGGTTCCCCACCTGATATGTAACATAACACTGAACAAATTTTGACTAAATGTAATTTCTGTATTTATTGGACAATGTACGAGACGAGGCCGACAGTTTCCAGACTGGGCTAAGATTATTTTGCTGTCCTCACGAATTTTAAGTGTATGTCACAATCTCGGTCTCCTTCCCGACTACAAATGTGTGTCTCGATCTCCGTCCTGGCTCGAGTAAGTCTCGATATGATGAGTCTCGGTCTCGCCTTCATTTACAAACATCCATCTACATCTCGGTCTGAATTTCGAAATTTTGAGATGATACAAGACTAGAAAGGGTCTCAGTAACTGTTATGACTGAAAAATTCAGGCGTAAAATATGTATTATAGAGTGATTCACATAGATAACATCGTACAGCATTAACATCGTACACTTCACATAGATAATATCGTACACTTTGCTCTCAGGATGAAAATAATCTAGTAGTACTTATGTTCAGCTTACGGTAATAGCTAGTTGATTTATTGATTTATTTAATTTAAAATCACTTTAAGCCACCGACTCTACACGAGAGACGATTTACTGCTTAAACTGTGATCCTAGATTTGGACTTTCATCCAAGGTTTCTTATAATCACGGATAATGGTGATTTAAAAGTGTTTCCAGGTTTTAACCTTTTGTTTTAGGCACATCTTATACAAAAATATATATTTACTCGCTAGGATATGTATACAAACACCTAGAATTATGTAAACGTCGGAGCTTGAACTCCCCTTAAAAAATGTCTGTGTGCTACAATTTTCTTGCTGTTGAACTTGCAAACAATACAGAGCTAGCATAAAAGAAGCCACTTGGTCATGAAGGGTATGCAAAGTCCGAAAGTTCTACAGTTAAAAATGAAGTGAAAGATATAAGAAAAATGACAGATTACAAAGAATATAATTTTTATTTCGTGCCTTTTTTATTTTACATAATTTAATTTGAGTTTATGGAGATGGGACCAAGATTTGAACCCGACACTATGGTATGGCAATCACATTCAGTTTGTAGCGAAAAAGAGATAGAAACAACGATTTTCCGACTCGAAATATGACAGAGATCGGTGCAAGAATTTCACAATTAGGACAAGAACTTGAACAGATATAAAAAAGTGGAGAGTGAACAAGTTCATATTGGATCGAAGCAGCGATTACTTGATCAATTATAAGCCTTCACTACAGCCCACTCATAGTGGGATCGTCTCAAAAATGGAACGTAATGATCTCTCGAACTCAAATCAGTGGTTAGAATGAAATCATGATAGGAGGTGGTACATAATAAATTGAAGTAACAGGAATAAAATTCTAGAAGGATAAACATTGTCCAAACAACAGGCTCGTTGCCAGGCGAGACAATGTTTAGTCTCTTTCTGTAAGTTCCTTCAAGAACAATACTGTTGCTCATCAGAAAAAAAAAATCGGAAACGAGAACGAGACGAGGGTCGAGAAAAGAAGTAAACTTTCAAATTCGAGGCGAGACGAGAAGCTTGAAAATTCTCACTTTCGAGACGAGCTAGAAATTTCTCGAGCTACGTAGGCAACACTACTTCATCCACTATTTAAGTTTCATACACTGTTTTCATTTCACATGATTTGTAACAGAAAGAATTATAATTTAATAAACTGATTGTACATGGAGAAAGAAGAACATTTATCAACGTATAAAGATGCGTTAGACATTACACAATGTTCAACTCTGGGATGCTAATAGGCAATAACATTTTACTAGCCTAAGAGAAAAGTTACTAGCCCACATCCCACAATAGAAAACAATTACTTAGCTTTGAAATAAACAATAGTGATATTAAATACTCGCCAGTACTAATGAACCACCCGCCCTGAGCAAGTGAGCGAGTGGTTATTTGCATCCCTGCCAGTAATAAATATGATTTATGCGTTTTTATCAAGCCCTTTGTGTACTCCTTGTGACGTAGAAATATAACGGTAACTCCTAGATTTAATTAAGAAGAAAATCAGGATTCAAAGTTTGTACACTTAAAAAACACAACGACAGGAAACGAAAAATGATCCTGAGAATCGAGACGAGACTTCAAAAACATTCTTCGAGAATCAAGACGATGCGAGAAAAGCTTATTTCTTATCTCGTTTAGTCTGTAATAATAATGAACACTTTTGGAAATTTAAGACTTAAAACTAAAACTGGGAATGAAACGGAAATAAGTTTGTAAGGTAGTAGATCCGCTCTTAAGATCATTTTAGATTATAACACTGACAGAAGGTTTTAAATTTTACGTAGTGGTGTTTACATTTCAAATGACAATTACTTAACAAGAAATGGAAACTTGAAAATGAAATGCGACTAATCGTTTATACTATTTTTTTACCATTTCATAAAGCAAAGAAAACTGTTAAAATATTTTTTAAATCTAAAAAAAAAAGTTTCTTATCTGTGCACCGAGAATATCTTTTCGTAGAAACAAGAGTTTGAAACTCTCGTTAACGAGAAGTGAAGGAAAGTAGATGAGGTTGTATAAAGCGAAATGAGGAAACATATTGTTAATGCCCTTATGAATAAGAATTGCCAAATCTCATTTCTAAGAAACTATTATCTCAGTGCACAGATAAGAAACGGTTTCTCTAATTTAACAAATTATTTTTAACAGTGTGTACATAGGTTGAACAACAAGTAATGCAAAGATTAATTTCTCGTCAGAGGGCTGTCTCTTAATACCCCAGTGATTCTTTAGCTGAGAAGGGAATATGAGACGAAGCGTGGTAAGAGGTAACGACTGTGCGTTATCTAGCCAATACCAACAGGGCCGTAAAGTAAAGAAGGAATGGCAAAAGGCATTATAATAGGTTTCAGAAAGCCGAAGAACTTACTTTGATGAAAACTGAGGTGGCACCAGTAATGACAACCTAGTACCTTATAAAATCCTAACTTCAGAATCAGAAACACCCATTTTGCACTTAGATTTTCTACGTGCTATATTAATTATAAAATTTTCAAAATTTATAAAATATGGATATTGTAACTACTGCTTATCATTTACTTTATTCGATGTTTGAGACAATTATTCGTAAACTCGAATCTTATAAATTTCAAATAAGTATTTTCCATAATTAATAGAGACTTGAAATTGTTGGTAAAAACAAACAGATTTTTTTTCTCAGAATTTAGTACTTTTATCACAAGTCTTGGCCCTAATGAAACTATAAGCGAGCGACGGATAGCATAAAGAATTCTAATAATGTTGCTAACTGCCACAATGGTGAACTAGAGTTTGGCGATTTCAAACATTTTGTTTAACACATATGGTCCCAGCGATCTCATATCAGACCACTTAATATAAAAACCCCTCTGCACTAAAATATGCAAACGTTCGAAGGTGTAATGACTTGTTTAAAAATACATTGTATTATACTTTAAATTCTTTCAGAAAGTGTAGAACTTTTCCGTGATTAGATACGTGTTTTTTAACAAATAAAATTATCTTTTTTCCGAGCTCCGAGAGAGATTTCTTTTTTAATTAATTAACGTCTAGTCCTGTTTGGTGGGATAACAGTCATTGTTTCTAAAATGCTCCCTTAGACAGAATCAATACGGAAATTTCACTTTTAACATAAGCAAAGACATATTTTTACAACACCTATTTTCACGTTACAACAATGCTGATCTCATATAACATCTCTGGGACTTAGCGATGTCTGCCCCTGCAACAGTGACCGTTTTCGCTAAGTCAACAGTACTTGTAAAGTGTGTTCCGACTGCATTGTGTGTTGTGCCGTGCAGTACATTTCTGTGCATTATAAATGTATTAGCGATGATCAGGAATATATAGTCTTGCACAATAGTTGAGTTTTATTAAATGTTGCGAGAACCGAGTGACGACAAACCTTTTGTGATGCAGAAGTTGTTACTTTACCACCTGATAAAGTACATTTATTTTCATTTTTTTTTTTACAAGTATTCAGCTGCTAAAAGACCTAAAGGATATGGGATTTCGAGCGTCAAAAACGATAAGCGAACAACGGGTGCGTCAATGTCCAGTGCTGAGTGCGAAAGAGATCGAGAAGAACAGAAACTTCTTCAATGGTCGTTTCAACAAAACATACCAAATCTTGGTTAAAAGGTGGAATGGTAACAGTTCTGTAACTTCTACCACAGTTCTTCTTCTAGCAAGGTTTTTGGGGAAGGAAAAACAGAAAATTCCAATTAGCAACAAATGTTATGAGGAATTATAACAAAAGAATGGGAGGTGCTGATCTTCAATGTTGGTTGTGCTCCAAATATTCAGTGCGTGTTCGCTGCAAGGAATGGTACTGACCACTAGTTATTACAGCATAAGATATGGCGGTTGTCAATAGTTGGCTAGTGGATAGAGGAAGAGGACGATATATCATGACACTTCTTGACTTCCGAAGATAAATAACACTTGTCTTCTAACACAAAATCGCTCAATTTTGAATTCCTCTACTCACGATCTACTGTGATAGGCGACATTCAATTTGATGGGAAGGATCACCTACCAAAATAATATAACAACGACGTTGTCAGAGAGTAGAATGTGCAACATAACTAAGAAGCCACTGTCTCAAATGCAATGTAACTTTGTGTGTTGAGTGAAATATATCTTCCATACACAAATATAAACATGTTGTCATGTGCAGTTGAAAGGAATCGGCAAGGTGAAAAAATAACTACTATTTTGGTAAGAACCCTTTTCGATTATAATTCTTCGCAATGTTAACAAAATAACACACAGTATCAGAGCTAATGTGTTTAAGTTCATATGTACTTCAAAATAAAACCATATAAACCCATCCCTTTTCTATTTTTGCCTTTATAACTTAGATTATATTTTCTAGTCTTCAAAATACATGTATATTTTAAATCACAAAGTCCCAATGATCTCATAGGAGATCAGTCACGTAACGCAGAATTGTAATTGACAACAACGACATTTCTCTTTCCAGAGTAATAAGAGGTCCCAATGACAAAGGCTAGAAAATTTCACCTCAATTCAAAAAAGTTTTTCTTTCTGGGACCAAATGGGTTAAAAAATGGCAAAAGAAGACGTTGAATCACTCTGCAGTCTCACTTTTCTTATCTTCTTTTCGAAAGATCTGAATAATAAGGTAGAAACAATCTATTTCTTTAATAAGATGTAAAGGTTCATTTGGTGAGTTAAAGATTTCTTTAATCGCGATTTTTTTCTTTTTTTTTAAACAAAATGTATGAGGATCGTAAAACAAGTTAAAGTAATTAAAAACTACATCACATAACACAACTTATAATTGTTACCCCTTCATCACAGGGACCAAAAGTCATGTCCTAGGCTTAAGGTGATCTAGTACCCCTAGCAACCTTGAAAGTTAGCCCATTTAAAAAGCATAGCAAAGTTTTTCACTATTTTCTTCTTTATTGCTAAAGTTACAAACGTCAAAATTTGAACAAACCTAGAGGAGACACATATCTATAACCTGCTTGTTTTAGTTTTTAAAAAAGAAAACACAGTAAAAAAAAGCTTCCATGTTAGACTTTAAAAACTTGGCAACGCAGCTGTAGCCCTCCCACTCAAATTTTGAGCTGGTGCCTGCCTTTAGCTAAATGTTTGTATAACCATACTGCCGTACTGATTGGATCAGATTATCCTAACTTTTCTCTTCGTTCAAATGTTTTTAATTGTCCTACTGATGTGTCTAATGAAGATTCTGGTATGTATCAGCATGCGAAAAGTTATGACCATCCTTATCTTGAGAACGCTATTAACTGTCTGCGTTACCCGTATATCCAACATGATATTAATCCTATGGTTCATGTAGCAGGAAGAAAGTTGATTCCAATATTTGTGAAATTCAGAAAGAAAGCGTGCGTTCCCGCCAATGCTTGTAGTGATTGTTCAAATGAATTGGAGGTGTTGAATTGTGTATCCAACCAAAGGACCAGAATGGTGTTGGTGAACGGTCCGATGATGTCTTCGCAGAACGTAATGCAGTGCGTTAATTTCAGTCATCCAGGTGTGACGTTACAAAGTTTTGAAAATCCATCAATGGTTGAATACAGTACTAACTTCGAAATCACGTTACAAAGTTTTGAAAATCCATCAATGGTTGAATACAGTACTAACTTCGAAATCAAGTTCAAAGTGTCCATGTGAGATTAAAGAGTGATCCCAATGTGAAAGGTTATGTTAAATTCATATGGACCGATAACATAACGCAATCCAATTACAGGAGAAACAAAAACCATGGCAGGACAGACTACCGTGGATGTCATGCAAAAGATAAGTATAGATCCATTAGAAGACACGATATTTCACCTCCACTGAAACGAAGGAGAACTGAAACTAGTGTCACCGATAAGATAACCGAACCTAACCTTAGTAGTGACAGTAAATGTGATTGTGTGACTGAACATAATCCTAGTGTAGTACGATTACGTTTGCCTAAGAAGCATGTAAGCATTAAATCTAATCACGTTCGATGGAGATTTCGTAGGAATCCAATAGATGACGAAAATTCTGAAAGTAAGAAACGAAGAACTGCAGGTGTAAATAACACGCAAGACTGTATTCCGGTTTGCAACTTTCGATGCAACCCAAACTAATTCATTGGTCATGTAACTTAACCTAATGTTGTGGCGTCTGAAGGGACATATCAAATTGATTCTTAATTTGACCAAATGCTTTAATGTTAAGTGTTTTCTTTGATATTTGTATTATCAATCTCATTATTCGTGTTCCATGTTATTGAAGTATATTTAAAAGCATCTTTGTAATGCGATGATATATATTGAAGTTATCGAAAAGATCGCATTCAAAGTGGTTTTGCTTTAAATAACGTTATAATTTTGTTTGTTATTCGTACCTTATTTGCGCTCTATAAAGTTAATGTAAATGATACATAACAGATAGTATTTTGTTCTGAAAGGGAAAAACAAAGTATTTTGTGGATATGTAATTTGAATATGTATTTTGGTTTAATGTATTTTATTTTATGTTATTTAATCTTTGAGTCCATGTCTATGATCGCAGTTACTCAATTTATGTCAACAAATATCTTAATGTTATGTCCTGATTGTTATCGATATTTCAATCTTAATCTATATTTTGTTTAACCATATCTTATATTCGATCATGTTGTGTTCAAAGAATAACTATATAAATATCACATACATCTTTTTTAAAACCTTCTTCATGATGCCCAAGTAAATAATTATCTTGTAACAAGCATGTAATGGCCCCGAAAAGGAATCAAATAACTTGTAAATAAAATCGCGAATGTGCCTTATCGTCGTTGAAACGTATAAATAAATGAAGATGATGAGGAAGTTTAAAATAAATATGATAATAATATTGTGATAAAATTAACTATAATATATGTATAATTATATGAATTGTAATTTTTGTTTTTAGTATACGAGGTGCACTCGAAAACTCGAACGATTAACATGTATATGTAAACGGTCCAGAGTTCTTTTCCTTTTTATGAAGTTAATGAATAAAAAGAAAAGTCCGTCGGACGCCATAATATACAACAGTACATTGTATATTTGTAATTTTGGGCCATAAGATATTCCAAATATGTACTAGGCTGGCTGATTTTTACTATCAGAAGAAGAGAAAGAAACGTTTTAAATAATATGATTGTCAATGTATAAAGATACTCAAATGTTTAAAAGTAATAAGGTTTTGGAACGTCGTTGTCAGGACAACCAGGAATAAATAGATTGAATAAAACTACGGGATGGAATATGTATTATTTAATGGCTCGAATTTATTATAATACAAAAGAACCAGAGTGATTTTTATCGTTGTAGATCCGTCCCTGATCAAGACACACTGTCGTCTCGAGCCGAAAATATGTCATGTGGAAAGAAAAGGTATGAAAAATATCATCTTACTGTCTTTTTCGTCTATTTCCTTTATAACTTCGAGAGGCCCGTCCTAGTGTCCTAATTGACGAGGGATGCCAGGGATTTCTCCTCTGAAAAATCTTTATCCCTCTGCAAGAGAAAATTTTCATTCCAGACAGGGATAACTTTTCCCATCTCTTACGTGTGTGGTGGCTGGGTGCGTATATGAGTGAAATTCATCCGCAATGGGAAAAATATTCAGTTCGCGCACTGACCCGTCCAGTTATTCAATTTTTATATAACGTAGTGAAGAATATTTTCTTGCGAAAATAGTGGTGTTTATTTTGCGAAATAAGGTACTGAGGAATCTACTTACATAGTCGTCAACAGGCCTGCAACTACGGCGGGGGCTTGGGGGCCTGGTCCCTTCCTAATTTTTTTTAGCCCATCAAACCACAATGCATCCGTATGATATTGATACAAAGGGAACTAGAATTGTTAAGATTGCCCCCTAGCGTATTTATGCCCCCCAAACTTCAATGGTTGGTTGCGGGCCTCTTTAGCAAGGTTTTCACAAGTATTACATAATTTAAACAAATTTGTATAATACAAAATAAATTTACTACTAAATCATGCTTAATTTTAATATAAGTCAACATCATTTAGTTACAAGAATATAGAATGTTGAGTGAGCCGTCATATCATACTTGGTTCTCTTCTGTTCGAAAGTTTGCACAAGATATTTCACACGAATTTGATCGAGGGTGTACTTATACACACGATACAATCCCACACCGTTCATGCGCCTTGTAAAATTCATTTATTAGAAGAAAATCTAACATTAGGAAATGCTAGTGTGAATGGATCTCTATTTTTTCCTTCTGTACTTCCAGAAAAATGGAGATGCAGACATTACACACGAGTATACGATAATTTATAAAATATTGTATTGTCACCGGACACATGTGCCTGAAAAATAAAAAAGTTCTAGATTTAAATAGTATAGAAGTGGCCATGTGGACAGGCAACAAAAAACGAAAGTGATTTTTTTTAAAAAAGCAGGGCTCAGGAATTTTGTCCACATGCCATTTCACTTGATCGTATTTCCCTCAAAAATTACTCATGTAAGTATCTTTCAATTATTTCTGAAGAGATAGTTTTGACCTCGCTATCAAAGGGTAATTTTGTCCTAGATTGATTCCAACAATATTTTTTCTACAATCTTTCCCAAAGATCACAAACTGACATCTGTAGTATGTTATTTTGCGGAAATGGTAAGCTGACAAGTGACAACTGCCCTTCCAGGAAGCCGCAGAATGAAAAGAAAGAAAAAGAAGAGAGGGAGAGAGATGAGAAAAGAAGTTTTTGGTTGTACCGATGTTTAGGAGTCGCCTGATTGGAACAACTTGAGCGAGGCAGAGAACTAAACTGGCCGCTCGACTCGGGCGGAAAGGAAAAACTATACCATCGCAGGGAGTTCAGGTTTTACTGTTGCTATGTTTCCAAAGTTAAAGATAGAAGTTTTCTTACTGTGTGTGTTTTTTTTTTTTTTTTCAAAATCTAAAACAGACAAGGCATAGATATGTCTCTCCTCTAGGTTTGTTCAAATTTTGACGTTTGTAATTTAATAATAAAGAAGAAAATAGCGAAAAACTTTGCAATACTTTTTAAATGGTGTAACTGTGAAGGTTGCTAGGGGCACCAGATCACCTTAAGGAGGAAGTGTTTCACTTTCGGTGGTAAAAGAAAAGGATCCTATTGGTACCCATTCCCCTGGGTGTTTGTTCATGACAGCACAGGGGGGCGTTTTGAGAGGCACATGAAATGCCGAACATGTTACTGTTCTTGTATTGAGTGAAGATGGTGTTCTTTGTGTATTAGTTTTGTGCTGCGTTAAATTGTTTTGTGCGGTCTTTTTTTAAAAAATCATAATAGAGGTTAAAAAGGACAGAAAACTTAGAAAAACGAAAACGATTCCCAGGAAAAGCTCAGAGATTTTGGTTAATGTTTATGATTTTATGAAGATAGATGCTGACAATTGAAATCCAATTAAGGTAAAAGAAGTGTAAGTGGGAGTATCTGATGCTACCGTTGTTTCAGAAAGTACTCTAAAACGTGTTACGAGTGAGCGAGAAATAAACAGAATTATGGGGAGGACCTTTATTACTCCAAATAAGAAGCGAGCACAACGAAAAACAAAAATCTCATTGAAATATTTTGAGAAATGTGTTATTCGTCGAACAATTAATGAAATCCTTATTGTTCACTATCAAGGACCTTCTTTCAAAAAACTGTTGCGAGTTCTTCGAGAAAAAAATAATTTTAATGGAAGCATTTGGTGTTTGCAAAAAATAATCCATTCTCTAGCATTCAGATGGATTAAGATTGAAAACATAGACTACTACTTGTTGAAAAAGATGCAGTTTGGTGAGAGAGATTGATTTATTTACAAGCTCTGGATAATTACAGAAGGCAGAACCAACATATAATTAACATGAATGAGACATGATAACCTAAAAGCAACTTACCTATGTTACTAGCGAAGATGGAAGAATTATTGTTTCAGGTTTCCAACAGTGTTTGTTATGCACAGTAGATGGCAGCATGTTGTACTTCGTAAATTGTTGCAAAATGTGTTAACAATCTTAAAGTGTACTTAAGATTTTTTTTAATATCTTGTTTCGTGTAATAGACTTCGTTATAATATATACTTAATGTGGATATTCCTGTTAGCATCTTAGTGTATTTCAAAAGATCATCAAAACAAACGCAATTTTATTTACTGTGTTAGGTGACTAGCACCAAAAAACCTACTTGCACTGGGAGCGACGAAGCACTTTGACTGTTATTGGTAGACTTTTTTGGAGGGGCATAAATAGGTATTCTAAGCCTTTGCCCATAATGTAATTAAAGAAGCAGAAGAAGGTTTGTTATATGTAACGCTAAGTATGGCACTCCTAATTTATTTCACTTACGTCCTTATTTCGATGTTGCATTGCGAAACAAATACTAGCAATACGGAATCATCTGTTTGAATATAAATTTCTCAATCTAAGTTTACACTCTATGACCTGCAAAGATAAGTTTTATTTTGTCAGTATCCAAAACGGAAATATATATTCCGATTATTAACTTCATTTCAGGTTTATCTTACGTAAGATGGCAGGACATGACTCTCCCATGATATATTTATATTTTAGTTTATTGTATTAATGCAGTAGTATACTTGAATAAATTGCTTATGTTCCAAAACCAAGAGGAAGCGAGAGAGACCCGGGTTCGATTGCCTGAGGGAGCTCATGTGGTTTGGAAATGAAATGAAATGAAATCTTTAAGTTTTACGTCCCACGGTTATGCCGGTTAGGCTAAAGGAGACGGTGATAATGAGAGATGAGTGAAATGGTGGAATGAAGAAAGTGGGAGGAAACGGGAGAACCCCGAGAAAACCGACGAGCACGGTGTTTGTCCACCACAAAGTTCACTTGGCGGAGGCTGGGATCGAACCCGGGACCCCAAGCACCAGAGGTGAACGCTCTACCTAGTGATGGGTAAATTCCCGGGAAGATATTTTTCGGGAATATTCCCTGGGAATATTCCCGGGAAGATTCCCAAAATGGGAATTTATCCGGGAATTTATGTACATTCAGAAAGAAAATTGCATTCTATTACTATGTTATGATTTCAAAGTTGAATTAATTTTTATATCACAGCATATTATTACTGTTGTCCACAGAGGATTCTTTAAAATCTATATATTCTGAACGGTACTATGTTACTTTATTTACACTTTATTATATTTAGAGAGTACGTATAAATGTATATTTATTTACAATATGTTCTATCAATTAAATATGTGCGAAAAATTATATAGTAACAGTTTAAATTTATATGTAAGTGGATTTGCTCAACTTCACTCTATTACTGGTATTATAAACACATTAAATTTATAAATGTTATAAACCAATTAGATTGGGTATATGCTAGAAGATACATGTCTCACAAATTTATCAACATTTGCGCATACATATTTATGTTCACAAAATTTGCATGATACTTACTTATCTTTATATTTTAGTACGTAACATTGCCATACACGACTTTTCATTCTACCTATTTCTCGAAATTCCATACGTTAATTCATATGTAAAAGAAGTCCGAGTTCCTCTTCAGAAATTCGAGTCAGAGAGAGGAGACAGACCGACGTCTATTACTAATGGTGGTTCAGTGTTTATTAATAGTACTTAATCTCTATTTCTACATAATTCTAAATACTTTACAAAATGGTTCCTTTTCATCATTTCTAAATTAGTACTTTACTAATTTTGGCTGTTCTTTAGCATTGGGGGCCAGCTTTTGCACCTACCTTTTGCGATATTCTATTCCGATGCGGTTGTTTTATGGTTTCATACGTTAAATTACGTTACCAACATTACATTCAGACAGCATTGTAGAGCGAGCGTTAGTGAATGAAGGCGGGTTAGAGCCCCGCATGGCACGTTGTTTTCTATCTTCGTTACCAACAATTCACTTTCATTTGTCACATAAATCACTTCCACTTACCTTTCCGTTTTTTATAAATCCCCTACTGCCTTAAAAAAATATGTTCGATACTTTCTTTACTTGAATATCACTATCAACTCATTTCTTCCGTAAATCGTCCTACTTTTTGCTAGTTTTGGCCTCCAATACTAAACAATTACCCTACTTTTTAGTGCAAATGGAAATCGAACTTAAAAAATCACATTATTAGTTATATAAAGTACCGTCAAATAATTTTCAATTTTTTAACCTCCAAATTCTTTAAAACCTAGAAGTAAATCATAATATATTAAAATAAAGTAATTAGTCATATGGGTCTTATAATTTGGAAGATAAAGTAAAGAAATGGAAATAAATTCCTTCCCGGGAATTTATAGGCCAGGGAAAAAACCCGGGAATATTCCCATTTTTTAAATTCCTTCCCACCGGGAATATTCCCACTGCCCATCACTAGCTCTACCACTGAGCCACCGCGCCCCCCTCATGTGGTTTGGATTCCACGTTAATCAGTAGGTCCACGTCTCGTATAGCCTATCTATTGAAAGGGACGTTAAACTCAAAATCAACTCAACTCAACTCTCATTCCTTTCTCGCTCTGCAATACCACCTGCAGTGTGGTCGCCGAGAGACGTCATCTCTCATACGTAAGGGGCTAATATTGTCATAAATGCTGAAAGCCTACAAAACTATTTCTAATTCTTGCTTACTTGCAGGGGTGGTGTAAAATCATTATCCTTTGTATTTGGGGTCTGAGCGATACAGTTTTTTTCCTTGCAGATAAAATGCGAAGTTTCTATCTATTTGTAATATTATTATTAGTGTCCATGTTCTATTTACAAAAAATGTATTCTTGTTTGTTGATGCGTTCATGACTGATTTACTATGAACGGGCTTTTTGTTTATCTAAAGCGGTGAGGCCAAAATGGCGACCTAGGGGACTAATCTGATACCCAAATACTTACCATGCGTTCGGCAAATAGTAATATAGCTATAATCAGTCCTACTTCCTAAACTATTGTCTCCAAAGTGTAAACTTTTGTAATTTCCCTTTGTATTTTAAACCGCCAGTACATGAGGGAAGCTTAGCCGAATCAACTCCGTCTCTGATTCGAAAATTGTCACACCAAAAATTAGTGTTGAATAAATTATAATTAAAAAGGAGAGTGTGTAAAACTTCAGGACAATTATGAGAATAGCGCAGATACTCGACCCGACTTTGGATTTCATTATGCTATGCGAAGGTTTTGGTTTAGTTTTCTTCAAAAGCGGTGCTTTTGTTCTGATAATATTGGAGATTAAACCTTATTTTATGATGACTTGATAGCACATGAAAGTGGTTGAATTTTATTTATTATTCCTTAATATATACCATTTTAGTATATTATCTGTTGAAAGTAGAGAAATGATGAGTGGGTATGTTTCATAACTCTTTATGCGTTTCATATATTATATTCTGTGAATATTAATGATAAATAAGTTATTATGGAGATTTAGACTAAATAAAGACCCTAAAACGTAACTAGAAAATAATTAAAGGGTGATTTTTTTCAATTTTTGAAGTGATATCACCTGTTTTCTATCACAAATATGTCATTATCAAAGCGCTAAATATCAGCCTTAAAATTCAAACAGAACACACTGTATAAATATGTATGTTCACCCTACAATTTAGATTGTGTTTCTCACTTGCTGTTCATATTCTTGATGTATCGCCCTTGCTCTTACAGTACTTCCTTTTGTACACACTACACTGTGTTCTAAATGATTACAACATAACACTTCCCAAAATGTGTTTTGATAATATTTTTGTTCCCGGGAAGCAATACAGGCATTTGTATACATTACAGAATGCACAAATCCTGTAAGTGTCTCGGCGTGGGCTAGAAGTATAGCCCAGCGACAAAACAAACCCATCTTATGCCTTACACTGAAAGAAAGACTTGATCAAAAGTAAACTAGTTTGATCTATTTGGGTTTAGGGGAAAGTAGGAACAGACTGGAAGGAAAAAAATTCTGGCTGTGAATGTGAATGTCCGTACGGTAAATATTCTTATCTCTCTTGTCTCTATTGACATAACTCTATACAACTAGAAATTAAATATCTATAATTGGCTAAGCCTCCACTTGAAATGAAGTTACTGATATAACTTTCACTTCCCTCAAGAATTTATACTATTATTATTTTCCCTCCAAACAAAATAAAAATTAAAATTACAAAAAGTTCGTATTAAAAACCTTCTGCTTAATAATATATCTATATGACCACTAATAAATACCTGCTCGTTATGTCTAGAACTGGTTCATATCAAAGAAAATTAAATGAATAGATCGAGGAATTTGAATGGACATTAATTTTATTACAAATTAATATTCTAATTTTGGAGGTGGGATGAAGACTACAATCTCAGGACACTACTCCGCCCCTATAGACATCGAAATCTCCTGCTTGCCTTTCCCCAATAACAAATTGAGAAAGGAAGAATTCAAGCAAACTTCCAATTTTCCTAATTTCATTAATTATTTAATCTCTCTCTAATTTAAAAAGGACCTGTGGAAATGCGGTTTACAGGAAACAATTACTCCTGGCCCATACTCCTTACATTTCAAAGACTAGACCTTGGCTCACAGGACACAGTCTGGCCTACCCTGATTCTGAGACTCCAAATTTAGTCTGCATGACAGTTGCAGTGAGAAATCTCTAATCATTCACAGAACTTAATTGTGCTAATAAATACACAGGGGATCTAACCGAAACGCATTCGCATTCAAATAAAAAGTTCCTCCACCAGTATGGCGGAACCAATTTCTAATTCTATTCGAGCTTCACTTATATCCGACCTAGAATCCATAGGAGGCTTATATACTTCCATTCTGATGATCCAATAAATGTTCCATGTAGCCTCTATTATAGGAGTATGATCAAACTTCTAAGAAACAAGCTTAATTCCTAATTCCCGAGTATGGCTTAAGCTATGTTATGGCCTACACCCAATTGCTTTAGGGACATCTGTGTTGTAGCAGAATCTCCAATTTGACTACATACAGTAACTAACAACAGGGGATTCTCTGCAAACTGCACTACTCATATCCAGTGCAGCAAACTGTCTGGCCTAGAGCACATACTCAAGGACTCTTACAACGCACAGCGACGAAAGAAACAGAAAAGTTAAAAATAAGGACGCCCCTCAGGAAAGCCCAGGTCCTGACAGAGAGTAAGGCATCAACCGTCTGTCTACATGCCTCTCCTCACAAGCTTTTAGTACACTAAAGCGCCTGTTGGGTGTAGGTGTGTGCCGCGGCTTCTATCTTTTACGAAAGACATTTATACGCGATTTTTGCCAATGTGTGAAATAGAAGGAAAGAAGGGTAAGTTAGAAGATACAAAAGCGCAAGAGAAGATTATTTTGTTTTGATAGAGTGATAAAAAACCTTGAAAGCAGGAAAAAACCCTCTGTCGCACAGTGGGGCGAAAACGCAAAAAAAGCTGGCCAAAAGTAAAAAAACGAAAGTTACTAATATAGGATTTTTTTTATGTAGTTGGCTAGAGTGATATTAGAAGGGCCCAAATCCATAAATAGAATAGGGTTTTTACTTTATTCCGACTACCTGAGCCACTCTTAAGTAGACCCTTCAGCAGATCAAATGCGTAGAGAACAATAGAAGAATTGTGACGCGTCCGTTGAAACGGTTGTAACTTTCGAACGCGTTCATAGTTTTGAAGTCTGTAAAGTTTTCCTATATCGTACTGGTAAGTAGAATAAGTGTATGAAGTGAAAAATTAATAATAATGATGTAATAATTTATAATTTGAATCGTAAGTCAGGCAAAATTTTCACATTGTTTATATATTTTATTAACTTAAAGCGTTGAAAACATTATGTGCACCATCACGTTCATATTTTGTAGAATGGTAGTATGAATATTAATTAATGCTGTCGACAAAAACGTAGCTGCCAAAACATACCCAATTACGAAGCGTGTTGATGTTAATTATTGTTCATATAATGTTACAGTGACAAGCCGTTGCAGTTATCATAACCGAATCAAATACCAATAATTTGTGTCATTTAAGTAATAATACATTTCTAATAAATAAGAACGTAAGTAACAAGTAATTGTTAATCAAAATATGTGAAAAAAGTGAATGTTGTTAAAGATACATTATGAAAATTACGAAGTATGTTGACATTCTTTTTATTCCGCCATTTTGAATCCGCCATTTTGTTTTTTCAACTTTAGTTGCAGAATCGTATAATCAGCAACCGCAATAACCCCTTTATTGCCACTTTTGAGAACATTTCTACGACTTTTTCGACTTTTGCTAATTTTATTCCGCCATTTTGTTTTTTTCAACTTTAGTTGCAGAATCGAAATTAGCATCCCCAATAACCCTTTAATACTAAATTTCATTCAATTTGAATATAGTTATCATATTTTGGCCAGCTTTTTGCGTTTTCGCTCCACTGTGTGTCGGTCATGCTGCACGCAATAAGCAATTTACATGGAAAACCCACTCTGGGAAGGGGTGGTGAAAATCCATGTAAACAAGTATTACGGTATCCGGGTTCGACCCATGTACCTTTCTGAACGAGACTTTTGTCCCTGTGAAGGGCTTAGCCATTCTATTACGGTTCTGGGTTCAAGCAGCATAGTGCTGCATGGTGCACACCATCCTCAACCGGCCTCCGCGGAGAACTCCCTACTCCTCGCCCTCAAATAATACAGCTTTACACCATTTTATTTGTGGGCTCGGAAAGTTTATTCCCGCGACGATCGTTCGAGGGAGGCGCGACACACCTTACCGTTACGGTCCAGATTCGGACGGATCACCTGGGCGAAGACCTAAGGCGTATTACGAAAATAGACGAGAGCATCACCTACTTTCACGAATTGAACACAAGTTATCCAACAATCACGTTCTCGTTACGTCATGCAATCTGTGAAAGAAAAACTGACAAAATTACATCTTATTGTGCCATTTATTGGAAATAAACGAACGTACCTGAGATAAACAAACTTTTCTTTACATTTGTTGCCCCATTTGTGTAACGAATTCGTAAGTATACTTTTTATCACTCACTTCGATGTTTTCTGTCCGCCATGGCTTATAGATTGGTGTGATCACATTTTTAGTTGAGGCACTATATATCCGTCGAATCCACTCAAAAAAATCGTCCTTTCTTCCGATGTTGAGAATTTAACAGACAATCATTCCAAGTGAACGCAGTGACAGAATTATGTGGTGATTTCTGTTGAAGAACAGAATTATTTCGACCAGTTTTTGTGTCAGTCGTTTGCTATAAGTCCATTGTCTTCGAGTACCACCCGCCGAGTCCTTTGTTTCACTTTTAATCTTGATCTCGCCCCCTTTGTTATAAAGTACTACTTGGGGCTAATTTACTTTAATAATGACTCATACAACACCTGCGAAAAACACTAGTATTTGTATTATTATTCTCACAGATCATTTTTGGAATTTCGAAGACAGTTCTAGTTTTTCTAAAACATAACGTAATTTAAATCATTAAAAAGAATTTTGGCGTCGAGATAATACTATGATCAGCAAAACTTGCTGATTCATGTTTCACACACACACTTACACTAACTTCGGTTTACAAGTCAGCAGTTCTCTCTGTTTTCTTCTTCCTCTTCCTCTACTTCCTTACTTTCGGTACCACCAGGTGGTAGCACAATCAACGAGAAACATATACCACACAAAGTGTACGAATTCAGATAAACGTCACATAATGCTCTAACGCAGAATTTGCGTTTATACGAAAAATATTTTAAGCAAAATTTTGGTACAGTTACATTGGCGGTCGAAAGGAATGTACGTGCACCATTGGATAATGGTAAACGTTCAAGAACCCTGACTGTAGTTTCACTTCAACAATCACCACTGTTCCAAAGTGAAGACGAGCTCTAGTTCACAAGGAAGCTTATAAGAACTTTCGTCGAATTACACCTCATCAGATGAAAAAGTTTCATTAAGTTTCATTTAACGTAGAAAAACGACAAACGCGTGGGGCATTTATACACTTACATAAAAGTTTCATGGGGCTTTAATATGTAAAGTCTTTAAAGTTCTTTTTTCTTTTTCTTTTTTTTTTAACGTTCGGCACTGCTACTAAGTTAAACATTTATATATGCATGACTCACAATTAATATACAAAAATTCTCATGATATACTTTTGATATACGAATTACAATTTTGCTATATGCGCTCTTATTGTTAAAATAACACAAACATTATACGAAATCATGGCATTATTTAGAGGTAATATTCACATTACTTACTTTACGATATTGTATGAAAAACTATAGGACATGAACAAATAATCATTAGGAATTACTTAACTTTTCAACGAATAGGTAAAACAAATATTATTTGAATCATATAATTCAATATCTTACAAAAGAAAATAAACACACTTATTCTGCACACATTATACTTAAATTGAGTAAATAACAAAGTATACTTGCACTTCTCATGCTATTCTGACAAAGAAGTTACGAAAACAAAATTGTTATTCACAAATACAAGGATTACACATCATTTAAACATAATAACTACAAGAAATAAATTTATTACCACTCTTTTGTACTGTTACAATAAGAGTGAGGCCGGATAGAAGTAAGTCTGCCACACTTTTACGCTGATAAGCGCCTATCCACTTAAATTTTTAAGTCTCCCTTCCCCATTTTACATTTATATTATCATCCCACCCCTTTGGAATGGCAACAAGACCTTCTAGTGAGGTAGGAGTATGAAACAACATAGAAAAATGAACCCAAAGGTTAAAAATAAATGAAGGGGGGGGGGGGAGTTGCCATTCATAATTTAATACTTGTGTCACAGTGTTCCACTGACACATAAAAACTTACTCTCACTCTGACTAAATCAGAGCATATCATCGTTTACATTCTTAATACTACATGAATGCTATACAATTCACCTCGTACATTTGGTGGTTTAAGATCTTACAGTTAGTCTTGATAAGTTATCGCAAAGCATCAACAAGACAATACAATAATTCATGTAAACGAGAGTTTTAACTCATATTTCTTTTACATATGAATACTAATGAACAACATTCTCATACATACTAGCATTTAGGAAATAGTCATATCAGTGACTTTTTTTTTTTTTTTTTACACGTCACGTCTGTTTAGCTTAGGATTCAGCAAATGATTTAAAGCTAACATAAGAGTACGATACCGACAATCTAGCTTGTCGTTTAAATATTGCAAATATGTATCACATTTCAATAGTTCTTTCAACAACAACTGAACATTAAACTTATTATTTTCGCTCTCGTTGAAAACAGACAAACTAACTTTCGTTATATTCAAAGAATTTACATTTACTAAAGTTTCTGGTTCACAAGAATCAGTTTTTTTCACTATTTTCTCTTACAGAATCAAATTCTCTTTCATGTATATGTTTCTTAGCTAATTCTAACCAGATGTTCTTAGTTTTCTGAGTGGGTCTCCACACTCTCATACGATCAACAGAATGTACGCCACAAGATTCTCCAGTTAAAGGATCTACAAGTTCAAAGACTTTATCTGAAATTTTATTTTTACAAAACAGTGGGCCTTTATAAAGCATGAAAAACTTGCGGATCTTTTTGTCTACTGCTGAACTCAAATGTGATTGCAACAAAAATACCAAATCATTTTCTTTTATTTTATATTTTCTTTCTTGGGACGCATTATATTTCTCGTTTCTTTTTCTAACTTTTTCACTTCTACGGTAGTCAGCCATTATGAGTTTATTTTCCCAATTTACAGGTTCACTTTCATCATAGCTTTCGTTTGTTACAATGCCAAAATGCTTCAACACAGAATAATTTGCTTTTACATTTAAATGAAGGCTAGCAGGGCTGACACCTAAACTACTACACACAGAATAATTTAGCAAAATGACAATCTGAGGTATGTATCTCTAAACGACGATGATTACAAAAATAATTTTAAAATTTTCTACAATTCCAAAATCATTGCAAATATCATATATTACGAATAAACAATCCGGCGGAAGGTAACAATGTATTTAACCTACGCCTATTTTTGGTTTCTCTAACTCAGAAGTAATTTTGTACGGCTTCATTTGCCAAAACATCATGTACGTAAAATCACAAATGATTAAATGGTTTCTCATCATGGCTTTACTTTTGGAACACATCATATCTATACATGCACTTTGTTTTTCAACACTGGAGATGGCAACATTGCAAAAAATATTGCTCTTTCTTTTGCATTTTAACGCACTAAACCGCTTGATTTTCACTTTATTAGCATGAAATTTCGCATCTTTTATTTTTTTTATTTATTATGGCAACACTGCATCGATACTTGGATCGCATACCAAGTCGTGAAGTAAAACACTGATTCATGCTAGAAGATTGATTCACTGACTTTTGAACTATACCACGATCTCCACAATTTCTTCCATTCTTACGAAAACTTTTAACACGCTTTACTAGCATTTTTCGAAATTTCAATCGATCACTAATTTGACTTTTCGTTTTAGATCGGTTTTTTGATGCACCTGCATGTTTGGGTTTTTTCACTGCAAAAACGCAATTAGCATACGGTTTTCTATTAACAAGCATTTTTGACCTACATTTCGTTTTGCATTTACATTTACTTTTGGTTCTTACCAGTGCGCGTGATTTACTTAATAGCCTGACGGACATTTTTTGAAAAACTTTACGTTTCTTACCATTTACAAATGATCTGCGGTCTGCACCTAATGCAACAGCTGATTCAATACTTAATGATCTACTGTGATCGCTAGATTTCAAATTACTGTCATTCGTGCCACAACTTTTGGAAGACAATTCAGAAACATAAGCAGAATCATTTTTGCATGTACCATGCTCTATCATTACACTACGATAGTATCCAAATCTACTTTTAAGATTGGAACGCAGGACCTTGTTTGAAAATTTATGAAAGTTATGCAACAAGCGGAATAATTTCTTCACTTTCTTACGAACTTTATGCAACTTTCGTTTGTTTTTCTCATTCTTTTTACTGTAAGCTAATAAATGAATGCGCTTTTTGACAAGTTTGCTACACATATGCTTTACGCTACTGAAAATTTCACAACAAACTAGGCTTTTTTCTTTCCATGAGACAAAGTTATTACTACAATTGGGAAGCTTACTGAACACAGAACCATTATCTTTGATTTTTGAATGTACAGACATTGTGCATATGAGTACAAAGAAAGTTATTCGTTTGATTTCCTTAACTTGTACTTGACTGACTACTAACTCACAACAGTGCAGATTACTTTCAACATGACCTAGTTTGACCATCGTTACATTAACAAAGTAAAAGCAACTAGTGCGGACGGGGATACATTCTAATTTACTAAGCGGTACACTACCTAACACACTTTCAAGTGTTTGCGATAACAAGTTACCAACGCGCATTGAGGTCTCTTTGCCTCGTATTTCATTACAATAAACGACGACATTAGTGCTGTTTTTCGCTAAACGGTATGCACACAGCTCATGAATGTTATTCAACCCTTCACACAATACACAATTTTCTCTTACCTGTCGCTTTTCAACTATTTTCAGACTAGGTGTGTCTGCTACAGCAATCTGACAACAAGAACTTTCGTCAATAGCTAGACTAGGAGTGTTCGCATATTCTTTACCTGTGCAAGTACTAGTAACTACAACACTATTTACTTGATTACTTTCTTTCTCTTGTGACTCAAACTTATCATTTAACTGCATCGAGAGTCGTTTTACACTATCTGACCCTGCACGATTAATTTCGTCTACACTTCTTTCTAAGCTCTTTTTCAATTCAACAGAGGATTCCCGTAATGTTGATACTCCAATTGTAATGCCGTCAAAACATTTTTCTAACTGTTGGTTAATTTTGTTACGACATTTTTCTACTTGTTGGAGAATTTCACTGTTTGTCTCATTAAGTTGCTGTTTGATATCTTTTACAACACTATTAAGTGATTGCTTAATGTCATTAAAAGTACCATTAAGGGGTCGCATTTGTTTTTTAGTATCATTTACACTACCATTAAGTGATTGCATTTGTTCTCTAGTGTCATTGACAACATCTTTAATTTTATTGATAGCTTCAAGCAAAGTTTGCAGACTCAAATTTTCACTTTCTGCCATGATTACCAATTACAAATATACAAACACAACAAACACCAATAATATCTTCAAGTTAGCGCATATAGCATATCATGAGAAATAAAACCAGTCAAATATTACACCTAGATCTTCTCCCAGATGTCACATCCGTTACGAATCAATTAATAAAAACGTGAATTATTATTAATTGATCCGTCCCTGGAGGGAAACGCCATTCTATTACGGTATCCGGGTTCGACCCATGTACCTTTCTGAACGAGACTTTTGTCCCTGTGAAGGGCTTAGCCATTCTATTACGGTTCTGGGTTCAAGCAGCATAGTGCTGCATGGTGCACACCATCCTCAACCGGCCTCCGCGGAGAACTCCCTACTCCTCGCCCTCAAATAATACAGCTTTACACCATTTTATTTGTGGGCTCGGAAAGTTTATTCCCGCGACGATCGTTCGAGGGAGGCGCGACACACCTTACCGTTACGGTCCAGATTCAGACGGATCACCTGGGCGAAGACCTAAGGCGTGTTACGAAAATAGACGAGAGCATCACCTACTTTCACGAATTGAACACAAGTTATCCAACAATCACGTTCTCGTTACGTCATGCAATCTGTGAAAGAAAAACTGACAAAATTACATCTTATTGTGCCATTTATTGGAAATAAACGAACGTACCTGAGATAAACAAACTTTTCTTTACATTTGTCGCCCCATTTGTGTAACGAATTCGTAAGTATACTTTTTATCACTCACTTCGATGTTTTCTGTCCGCCATGGCTTATAGATTGGTGTGATCACATTTTTAGTTGAGGCACTATATATCCGTCGAATCCACTCACAAAAATCGTCCTTTCTTCCGATGTTGAGAATTTAACAGACAATCATTCCAAGTGAACGCAGTGACAGAATTATGTGGTGATTTCTGTTGAAGAACAGAATTATTTCGACCAGTTTTTGTGTCAGTCGTTTGCTATAAGTCCATTGTCTTCGAGTACCACCCGCCGAGTCCTTTGTTTCACTTTTAATCTTGATCTCGCCCCCTTTGTTATAAAGTACTACTTGGGGCTAATTTACTTTAATAATGACTCATACAACACCTGCGAAAAACACTAGTATTTGTATTATTATTCTCACAGATCATTTTTGGAATTTCGAAGACAGTTCTAGTTTTTCTAAAACATAACGTAATTTAAATCATTAAAAAGAATTTTGGCGTCGAGATAATACTATGATCAGCAAAACTTGCTGATTCATGTTTCACACACACACTTACACTAACTTCGGTTTACAAGTCAGCAGTTCTCTCTGTTTTCTTCTTCCTCTTCCTCTACTTCCTTACTTTCGGTACCACCAGGTGGTAGCACAATCAACGAGAAACATATACCACACAAAGTGTACGAATTCAGATAAACGTCACATAATGCTCTAACGCAGAATTTGCGTTTATACGAAAAATATTTTAAGCAAATTTTTGGTATAGTTACTCAAGCCTGTAGTAGAAAATTAAGTTATGAAATTTGTTAATTTTTAATAAAAATCTGTTTTGTCTGTAATGGGGAGAGTTTAGTTAGTGGGACATTTGTTATTTTTTAAGCATGCAAACTTGTATTCATTGTCCATGGCCTCGCCAGGTCGTCATCGGTTTGCATCATTCACAGTTGCGTTGATTACCTTTGCTCTATACTGTTATCTCCGCAGTTTCTTCTGCTTTAATGGTGGGCTGTCTGTGGTTGAATTTCTCTTCACAGTATCTGCGTAAGTGCTGCTGATGTAGATTTGTCCTGAAGTGGTTGTGATTGCTTTGACTATATTTCCGAAGATTTTTCTAAATGCTGCTTGGATGGTTATAGTTAGATTTCTGCGTTGTTGGTGGCTTGTGGTAGTTGTAAGTATGTATATGGTCCAAGTTACTATTTTGTTTGTGGCTATTTCAGTTGCTTCTTTTATCCGTTTCTTCATTTCGCTGTTGAGTTCTTCCGCTTTGCTGGGTGTGGGTGTTTGTGGTGACTGGTGGTCCTCATAAGACCCAGTAGTTGGATTTGATTTGTCTTCTATTGTTATTAGTGGTGGTAGTCTTCTTGGTTG
This sequence comes from Thermobia domestica, assembly GCF_964235325.1. Classification (NCBI taxonomy): domain Eukaryota; kingdom Metazoa; phylum Arthropoda; class Insecta; order Zygentoma; family Lepismatidae; genus Thermobia; species Thermobia domestica. The sequence continues at coordinate 158,183,342 of NC_137467.1, forward strand.
TTGCGCTTTTGGTCTTCTTGGGCAACTACTGCCACCAGTACGGTGGGATTCGCTGATGCATGTGGCACAAAAGTTGTTGTTCCTGGGTTTGTTGCACTCTTCTTTGTGTTGCTTGCCACAGCGGTTGTAGACTCTCTCCACTTTGCACCAGTACCTCAGATTTCCGTACTGGTAGCAGATATAGCATGGCATCGGCCTAGGAAGCGTCCTCGATATTTCTACTTTGTAGTGTTTCTGTTGTATATTCACTCCGGTTGGTAGTAGTTGGTTCACTTGCTGGGGGTCGTCAGAGAAAATTCTAACTAGTGGCGTTGGGCCTCTGTCCGTTTTGATCCTTGTGATATTCCTGATATTAAGTTTTTGTTTAATAAATTTCATTTTTATTTCCCGCACATGTAAGTTGGTTGGTACACTTTTTACAACGGATGTATTGGGTGTCGTTTCTTCTGGTTTGTTTCCTCGTGCTCCTGGTCTCTGGTTCAACGACACGTACATCGTGGTTTTCGATATTATTATTTGGCAGGGGTGAAGAGTGGACTTGATTGCTTGTTGTTTTGGGTGGTCGTTGCTCTCTCTTCTGTTTTTGTCTGGGTGTTTGGTCCTGAAGAGGGCCAGTGTGCTTTTGCTTTTCTTCGTGGGTGGCTTCTTTCTTCTGTCTTCTTGGCTTCACCAGTGTGAAGCCGTTTCATTTTTCTGGAGCTCTTTCTTCCTTTGTTTCTTGGTATATATATATATATATATATATATATATATATATATATATATATATATATATGTATATATATATATATAAACCAGGGTTGGGCAAATTTAAATTGAATTAACAATTGACAATTAATCTGTAAATTTAATTGTTAATTGCAATTAACAATTGAAGTAAGGAATGGTTATTTGTTAATTGCAATTGGCCATTAATAAAGGAGAATCAATTGCAATTGATCAACCTATTGAAAGTAATTGCAGTGGAATGTAATTGCAATTGAATCAAGTCATTCAATTCCAATTGATTTCCACAGCAATTACTTTGAATTGATTGATCAATTGCAATTGATTTTCACTGATTAACTTTCAACACTGTAGTTCAGAGAGGGCGTCAGCAATGACAACTTTAGCCACGACCAACTGACCCACCATCCATCATGACCTTTGACCACCGTGACCCACTGTGACCCACCACCCACTATGATCTACTCTCACCCACCCACTGTGACCCACAGACCCACCAAACCGCATTGTCATCAACTCTGACTCATGATCCACGCCCTCTTCTCTACTGACTAAAAGTTCAAACTTGTAATGTAACAAGTCTTTGAAATTATCACTCATCGGAGTTTGGATTTCTACAATCAATCGCTCAAGCACCGCCCTATAACAATAACGGTGGAATCGCGGGACGTAAAACTGAAATAACGGTGGATCTGACCTTTCTAATATAAATAAAATAAAGAGTTAATTTGTGTATCTGTGTGCGGCCTGTGGACAAGACGAGTGGACCGAAAGTTTTCAAAATTTGATCACGGGTAGCTTGGTCTAGGCCCCAGATCAAGACGAAGAGGTTTTTTTTTAATTTCGAACTAGGGGTTCTCAGGGGGAAAATGACCGATATTATTGTCGATTTCATAGTTTCCGCGGTCGCTGAGATCAATGGGAAACTCCGATCACATTATCTTCCAAATTCACCCTATTTGGTTGCGGGCCAGGGGTCAACGGGAGAGGGATACCGAAACGTAAAAGCAATCCAAAATGACCGATATTAGTGTCAAATCCATAGTTTTCGCGGTCGCTGAGATCAATGGTGACACTACCATTAGCGATGACTTTCAAATTCAACCACCATTGTATGCGGGCCTTGGGTCACCAGACGGGGGAATTTCGACACATGTAAAAATAATCCACAATGACCGATATTAGTGTCAAATCCGTAGTTTTCGCTGTCGTTGAGATGAATGATGATACTTCCACAGGCGTTGATTTCCAAATTCTGCCCCCATCGGCTGCGGGCCAGAGGCGTTGTTTTTTCAAAATTGGAACCAGAGGATCATAAGGGCTTTTACCTTCTATGTAAAAGTAGTAGAAAATGGCAGATGTTAGTGTCACATTCATAGTTTCGCGATATCGGCTGTGGCCAGAGGCGATTTTTTCACAATTCGAACCAAGGAGGTCTCAGGGATCGTCTACCGGGACATGTAAAAGAAGAAGAAAATGACCAATATTTGTGTCGAATCCATATTTATCGGGGTTGCTCAGATGTATAGTGACACGTGTCCCCATAGTGTTTACGTTCAAATTCAGCCTCCATCGGCCTTCCCAATGAAAACACATGTACGTTGTTATATATATATATTCACACAAAATATATCCAATTTTAGAAATGTTTCTTAATTGTTCTTCCGTTGTTCAGTTTGTTTACATTGATATTTTATCTGATCCGTGCGAACAACGGGCATAACAGCTAGTACGAAATGGTAAAGTGTTTGTCATGGACCAAATTAAGATGAATTCAATTATATAGATAATTATTATAATTATCATTGATAATTATATCTTTGTTGAATTATAGATACTTTTTCAGTGGAAAAATAATAAAATTTGAGAGTCTCAAGTCAACGTAAACTAGTCCACGGTAAAGGAAAAAAGTATAAAATTTTCCGTATAATTAAGCGTACCGTCCAAACTTAAAATTTCCATGTAAATAAACTTACAATACAAATTATATGTCTCTTTTTCTCCCAACTTGATTTCATTGTGCTCTGAACGCTAAACACAAGCTTCAGCAATTATTATAATAGAAAAGAGTGGATATATAATGCGAAGCACTGTATTTTTTTCTCAACTAATATCGATCGTTTTCGATTTTTTTTTTTTTTTTTTTTTTTTTACAAATCAACTCAATACCAATTTTCTGTTTATTTTTAGCTCCATAAATTGATGTCGAGTTTCGTGTCGAGCCGAGCATGACAAATAGCAACCTAGTTCAGCTCGTTTTAACTCGTTTTGAAATCATGATCTGAATATACTGGAAAGCAAAAGCCATGAGAAATGTAAGCAGTAATATGGAATACTTTTAGTGGTGCTCACGACAGGGTTGCATTTTGTCTCGTACTTTTAATGCATCTCCAGAGGTACTGTTAGTGCATCTCGTATCGTCTCGATAGCGAAACGACTATAGATTGTTACAACAAGACAGCGTCAAATGCAGTGAGCACCGGTGTCATTAACTTGTTCCGCCACCAACGAATTTCGAGATGGTTTCTTTTGCATCGTTTTGTGTCATTTTGTACGCCTATTCTCACTTTTTGTGCCATCACAAGTGGGTCAAACTGGGCCTACAAATATGGCTTAACAAGTTAATGTTGTTCCGCCACCAACGAATTTTGAGGTGGTTTCCCTCACATCGTTTTGTGTCGTTTTGTGCGAATACTTCCACGTTTTGTGCGTCATGGGAAGAGAATTAACATAAATGTCCAAGGTGGGACGAAAATGACCTACTTTTCCGCCCCCAACGAAATTCAAGGTCGTTTTCGCATCGTTTAGTGCCAGTTTCTTGCCGTTTTGAGCGCGTATTTTCATGTTTAGTGCATCACTGGGAGTAGGTCAAAATGGGCCTCGAAGGTGGGGCGAAAATGACCCACTGCTCCGCCACTAGCGAATTTCCAAATCCTTCCTTTTACATCGGCTAGTGTCTGTTTTGTGCCGTTTCGTGCCCCTATTTCGACGTTTTGTGCGTTACCGAAAGGGTGTAAAAATGGACCTCCAAAGTGTGAGGAAAATGACCCATTGTTCCGCCACTATCGAATTTCTAGGTCGTTTCTTACGCATCATTTAGTAACTATTTTTTAAAGTTTTCTGCGCCTACTTCCTCGTCTTGTGCGTCACCGGAAATGAGTTAACCGGGCCTTCAAAGTGGGAATTAAATGACCCACTGTTCCGCCACCAACGAATTTCGAGGTGCATTCTTTCACATCGTTTTGTGCGTGCTTTCTGCCGTTTCGTGCACCTTTTCCCACGTTTTGTGCGTCACCGGAAATGAGTCAAAACGGGCCTACAAAAATTTTGGAACACGTTAATGCTGTTCCGCCATCAACGAATTTCGAGGTGGTTTCTTTCGCAACGTTTAGTGCCATTTTTGTGTCGTTTTGTTCACCTATTTCCACGTTTTGTGCGTCACCGGAAGTGGGTCAAAATGGACTTCCAAGATGGGACGAAAATAATTCGCCCCACCTTCGAGGCCCATTTTGACCTACTCCCAGTGACGCACTAAACATGAAAATACGTGCTCAAAACGGCAAGAAACTGGCACTAAATGATGCGAAAACGACCTCGAAGTTCGTTGGGGGCGGAAAAGTAGGTCATTTTCGTCCCACCTTGGACATTTATGTTAATCCTCTTCGAGTTCCGCCATTATCGAATTTCGAAGTCGTTAATTTCACATCCTTTCATGCTTGTTTTGTGCCATTTTGTACGCCTATTTTGACGTTTTGTGAGTCACAGAAAGAGGGTCAAAATGGGCTTTCAAGGTGGGATGAAAATGACCCACTGTTGCGCCACTATCGAATTTCTGGGTCATTGTTCAGTGTTCAGTGCATTGTTCAGTGCATTATTTGTATCGTTTCTGCGCATATTTTCACTTTTTGTGCGCCACCGAAAGTGGGTGAAAGAGGACGTACAAATATGTCAGAAAAGACAAATTCATCCCAATTTTAAGGCTCATTTTGGCCCACTTCCACTGACGCACAAAGCAACTCAAATCACGCACAAAAAAATCTGAAGTTAACGACCTCGACATCAGATGGTGACGGAACAGCATTAACTTATTCCGCTATACTTCTAGATCATTTTGACCCATTTTCGTTGTCCCACTAAAGTGGAAATAGGCGCAAAAAACGGTACAAAACAAACACTGTACGATGCGAAAGAACCGACTTCCAAATTCGATAGTGGCGGAACAGTGAGCCATATAACTCATACTTCAAAGACCCGTTAAACTCACCTCGGGTGATGTACAAGACAAGAAATGGGTGCAGAAAACTTTTTTTAAATAGGTACTAAGCGATGCGAAAGAAACGACATAGGAATTCGATATTGTCGGAACAGTGGGTCATTTTTGTCACACTCTGGAGGCCCATTCTGACACACTTCTGGTGACGCACAAAACGTGAAAATAGGGGTACGAAACGGCACAAAACAGGCACTAGTAGATGCGAAAGGAACAACCTCGAAACTCGAAAGTGGCAGAGCAGTGAGTCATTTAACTCCCACTTTGAAGGCCCGTTAAACTCACTTCCTGTGACGCACAAGACGAGGAATTAGGCGCAGAAAACTTTTTAAAAATAGGCACCAAACGATGCGAAAGAAACGACCTAGAAATTCGATAGTGGCGGAGCAGTGGGTCATTTTCGTCATACTTTGGAGGCCAATTTTGACCCACTTCCGGTGACAAAACGTGAAAATACGTGAAAATACGTGTTCAAAATGGCAAGAAACTGGCACTAAACGATTCAAAAGAAACGATCTCGAAATTCCTTGGTGGCGGAACAGTGGGTCATTTTCGTCCCACCTTGGAGACCCATATTAATCCACTTCCCATGACGCACAAAACGTGGAAGTAGACGCTCAAAACGGCACAGAACGATGTGAAGGAAATGATCTCGAAATTCGTTGTTGATGGAACAACAATAACTTATTCCGCCACATTTCTAGGCCCATTTTGACCCACTTCTGGTGACGCACAAAATTTGGGAATAGGTGCACAAAGCGACACAAACCACGCACAATGTGTGGGAAACAAAGCACCTCGAAATTCGTTGGTGGCTTGGTTGGGATAACCGATCGACTGGGCTCAATTGAGCCGATGGCTTGAGCCGGCTCGGTAGAGACATATCATCGACTCGGCTCGATTGGAGCCAATGGTTCGAACCAGCTCCGTTGAAACGAGTCCATCGGCTGGGTTCGAGTCAGCTCAACTGAACCAATGGCTCGAACCGACTCGGTTGGGGTAAGCAATTAGCTCGGTTCGGTTCGGCTCGGTTTGGTAAGCTGTCGGCTCACTTCTCAGTTCGGCTCGATAAGTGAATGACTGTGAGCGAGTCGGTGAGTCATTGACAACCCTAAACCCGGGTCGAGCAGTTTTGAACATGTTTGGCTGCAGTCATATAACTTTTAACAATTTTTGGCTCGAGACCGAACACTAACTCCTTCTGAACTCAAATCTAGAACCTCGTGACCGATGCCCTTGCCTCCTGAAAATTTCTTGACGACCGAGATTGACAGTCAACTAATTTTTAGTATTCAGATACAAATCGCCTATGTTTATACAGGTACACGGTGTTATAATAATAATTAGTTATATTAGTAGTAGTAGCATCATTGATAATTATATTGTCTATGTAGGATACTTGACGAGAGTAGTACTTGAAATTACACAAAGGATTTAGCTCGAATTGACTCATTTTGGCTCGGCTCGACACAAAACTCGGTCCGAATTCGATTTGAGTTAGGGGAAATTTTTCGAGCCGAGTTCTCGAGTCGAGTTCAAACATGTCTGCTTTAGTCCAGTCGAGTTTTAAAGAAAGCTCGCTCGAACCCGCTCGTGCCCATCCCTATTGTATGCATGACGGGCATATAGAGTTCTTTCGAGAGGTATAGAACCATAAAAATGTATTTAAAAAATACTGAGTTTCACGGCTTTCTTTCCAGGGGGCGAAGGGATGGTAGTTATCCGGCATTTCTTATAAGTACCTTATTTGAAATATGTAAAACAGTAACAAGTGGACAACACAATATACACACATCTTCATATCTTCAGTTTTAGTTGCTGATTTCAATTGCAATTAACAATTAAAATTAATAATTACAAGTTTCAATTATCGATTGCAATTAACAATTAAATGTTTCGATTGCACCCTTTGCGATTGACAATTCACAATTAAAAGTTTCAATTACATGGTGATCAATTAACAATTAACAATTTAAGAAAATTTAATTGCAAATTTTATGATAGAATTCAATTGCAATTGAAATTAATTGTTAATTACAAATTGAAATCAATTGCAATTGATTTTCAGAGCAATTACTTTCAATTGATTGATCAATTGCAATTGATTTGAATTGATTTTGCCCAACACTGATACAAACTAATAACAGTATTCCAATAATAATTTTGTTTGCTGAGCCCAGGGCTGGATTAACCCATCTGGAGGCCCAGGGCAAGAAAAAATATGTTGTCCACACTGACTTCACCTCAGGCCGGTAGCCAGCCCCAAAATGTTAGTAGTTAGGGGGCCCTGACCCAACCATATTATAGTTCATAACCATAATATAATTCCTTGGCAAGCCTACCGTGAAAAGTTTAGGGGGCCAAAGAAATTTAGGGGGCCCTGCCCACCCTAGCTCCCCGTCGATACAGGACTGCTTCACCTAATACATTTCTATAAAAGTACAGTAGAAAAGTTAAGGGAATTGGTTTCATTTTCTTTTTTTTTTTTTTGGTCATATTTTATTTTATGATGAAGTTTGTATCTTCATGATTCTTCTTAGATAGCCAGTTGAGACTTGGATCAGAGTGGGGGCTCGTGACCACCTCGAACGTGCAGAACAGTCTAATGTTATAACAAGAGTTAGATTATTATATAAGAAAGAAAGAGTAAAAATAAATATACGAGTTCGTTCAATTGTATAAAAATAACGAACACTTTAGCTTAAAGAGTTCAAAGGCTCATCGTAACAGAAACGAACATTTCCATTAGATTTTAACCTGCGAAAAGTCAATGTATCATGTTTATCAACCATTCTTCAGAGATCCTGCTTTACATTGTCCGGAAGCCTTCTCTTTCGCCCAGCTAATAGTCTCTTCTCCTAGCCTTTTTGAATAGAACATGGTGACTTGGTCCGTATTTCCCATACAAGCAACGCCCCATGCTTATCTTATACGTATTAACTTTACTATTTCTATAATACTAGGTAACCTGTAGTTGTTGTGAAATAAAAGCTAGCATAGCGTTTTAACTCACCTGAATGTATGCCTCTTTTGCCACGAATATTTTTTATCAACATGTTATTTTCGAAACCCCGCAGTTCCCGTTCTTGTATTCGTGTTATAGATCAACTTCCACATTCATAGAAAATTGGGCAGATTGAGCTCTTATTGATTTTAATGTGTTCGATATTTGTTAAGACAATACAATGTTTTACAGTGGGGTAAACTTTAGTACATAAATAATATCTAAAAGTCAAATATTAAAAACAGTAATTGTTTGTTACTCGGGATTGATGACTAAAGGGAACAGCAGTGCTTTCTCAACATTAGATGCGAGCGAAATGAAGTACGAATTTAGAGTTTACACGATTCCGTTTATTAGAAAAGCTTCCCTCCCTGTGAAGGTCAGCGACTTGCTTTCCTCTTCTGTAGTGGTAAGTGGTGGGAGGTAAGGGAGTTTCCTATCAGGTTGCCTGCGACAGACTATAGTAGGAGTGTTTTTTTTATTTTTTTTTTCATTCGAAATTATAATTTACAATAATAATTTACTTCACAACTCTCTTTACAACAACTATCATCAACCGATGTCAATGATCCCTGCCGCCCGGAATTCTCAGTCACATCTTAATTTTTACTATTTCTGTGTTCCAAAAATTCATTTTTTTTTGTCCCAAAATGATCTTCACCATCGCTATTGCCATCTAGAAAGCATTACTCATCAGAACTGGCATTTTGCAAACTCATTGACCATCAAACACATTGATCAGCACTCAAACTATGATGAAAAATCTTTCGACGTTTTGGAACACTCATGACAGCAATAGTTGCGCGGGCTACAGACGTAGCCCATGAAATTTCCAAACAGAATAACAATGAGCTCCTTTCGATTTTACCTTCGACCATACACTAAACGCGCAGAATGATAGTTGTTAGAAAGGTAGAAAAACACTCCTTGTCTTAGCATCTCGAATTGCTTTGTGCCAAGGAAAACAAAAACGCTGGGCTAGAATAGTAGTCCGCGCGCGTATTCCAGGGTTAAAAAAAGGGAAGCAAAAAGAATGTTCAGCTGTCATAGCTTAGTATAAACCTCTTTTAGAAATGTTGTATTAATATACACTTTGTTACTCACTTTAAATATAAACTGTTTATTAATAGCTATATTCAATTCTCTGGTTTGATTTGATGCTGTTTCTTCTTCCACAATATTGTCCTATCATAATCCAAAATTTTTGCTTCTAATCTTCTTCGATTTAAGAATTTCATGATTTATTTTCATTTTGAAGAGTTTTCCATTTTTTAACTTTTTTTTTTTTTTGTAGAAGTGAAGAACGATATCACTTTCACTTACGAGCTCAAATAAATAAAATAAAATAAAATAAACATAAAAAGTCAAGTTCAATTCCTACTCCTTCAATGATAAAGACTTATGACTGTAAAGAAGTTTCCAGGGGAGCAAATAAAACAAATTTTAGTCTTTTTTTGTGGGAAGTGTACTTCCAATTCCCAATGAAGTTGTTAAAGCTCAGTTAATATATTTTTGTTATACGTGAGGTTCTAGTAAAACAATATTTCTTTAACATTTTCTTTTCTAGGTAATTTCTGAATTATGTAGGGAAAATGTTGTCCGGAACTTCAAAATTGGAACGTCGTGGGTTGCTTAAAAAAACAAGTTTCGCACAACATCCTGTGTGTATTTCAAATGACTGGAAACATAATGGAACAAATTGAATCCCAAATCAAAATTGTGTTGGAATCAATTTGATCTCAGGATAGAGATAAAGCTAATAGCACTGAAGTTTAACTTTCAATTGAAATTAGTTGATTGATTGATAAGAGTTTAACGGCCCTTCCAGCACAGATCCTACACGACGAAAGATTTACTGCTTAAAATAGGATCCTAGATTTTTACTTTTGTCCAAGGCTTTGAATAATCACAGAGAGGAGTGATGAAAAGAGGTTTCCACGTTTTAATCTTTCTCTAAGATATTATGAAAAATAAGCATTTACGACGTTAGGATATGTATAGAAACATCTAGAATTATATAAACTTTGGAGGTTGAACTCACCTTGACGAATTCCTGCGTACACCACTAGTCTCTGGATCGGACCTGCAGCCATGTGCACAGAAAGCACAAAGGTACCTACCTGGTTATGAAGGGATATACAAAGTCCAATTGTTCTACAATAGACAATAAAGTGAAGGAATAATAAACTATCATAGGTTATGGAGATTATACTTCATAGTGTATGCATTTTTATTTAATTTGAGTTCATCGAGATGAGACCGAGATTTAACCCCGACACTAAAAGATAGCCACATTCAGTTCGAGGCGAAAGTGAGATAGAAACGACCAATTTTCCAACTCGAAATATGACACGGGCAGTCAAAGATATTTGTCAATTGAGACGAGAATGAGGACAAACAGAAGAAAGGTGGGATTCATCAAGTTCACATGGGATTGAAGCAAGAATCTTTTGATCAAATATAAACCTTCACGACTGATAGTCTTATCATATCAAAAATGCAATGAAATCATCTTTACGGACTAAAAGGCTTGGATTGATCAAGGTTAGCATAGATCATACAAAATAAATTGAAGTAACAGGAATAAGTTCCTACAGGAATCAACACTGCTATAACAGTTCCTACAGATCCCTTGCCAGGCGAGACAATGCTCAATCTGTTTTCGTAAGTCCCTTCATGGACAGTAGTTGCTCTTGAGGCGAGAAATCTCAAAAACGAGGAGACGAGAGTCAAGACAAGAAGTACATTTCCAAATTTGAGACGAGACGAGAGAGATAAAAAATTCTCGTTTACGAGGCGAGAATAGAAATTTCTCGAGGCTAGTGGGCAACACTACTCCATCTACATTATAGGGCTATGTTTCAACCATTGTTTTCGTTTTACATCATTTCTAGTAGATGGAACTATAAATAAATAAGGTTATTGTACAAACAGAAAGAAGAGAATATATATCAACGTTTAAAATGCGTAAGTCATTACACAATGTATGACAATAATATGGTTCATACGTTGCTGTATGACACAATTCGTGGGCCTCCCTTGACTTTTTGTGACATGGAAGAATGCTGATAACTTTTAGATTAACTTAAAAACAAAATCAGAACATAAATTTAGAAATCGAGACGAGATAAAAAAAAATAGAGATTCCAAAATCAAGAGACTACAAAAAAATCTAGGAGAATCCAGATGAGACGAAATCCTTATTTCTTGTTTCATTTCGTTGTCAATACTAATGAATACTTCCGGAAATTAAACATTTAAAAACTAAAATTGGGAATGAAATCGAAATAAGTTTCTAAGGAATAAGGTTCCTTTCAAAGATCATTTCAGATTATAACAGCGTCAGTAACTTCGAAATATTACGTAGTGTAGTTTACAATTGAAATCAAAATTACTTAATAAGTGATGCAAATTTTGAAATGAAATGATACGTCAATGTTTCTTTTCTCTCTTTTTGTGCTTTTCTTACTTTTTACCATTCGTTAAAGCAAAGATATATAAGTAAAGGGAATGAAAAGTGTGGCAATGTTAATTTCTCGTCAGAAGCCTTTCTTTTATTACAAGAAAAATTCTACAGCTGATAGGGGAATATGAGACGATGCATGACAAGTGGTAACGACTGTCTTTTATTCAGTCAAAAGCAACATAATCATGAAGTAGGGATGGAATGGGAAGAGTCATTACAAGACGTTCCGAAAGACGAAGAACGTACATTGATCAAAACTGAAGTGACAACAGTTATGACAACCTACAACATTAGAAAATCCAATATTAAAAGTCATAAATTCCAACTTTGCTCTTAAATTTCCCACATGCTATATTAATTATAAAATTTTAAAAATTTATAAAATATGAATATTGGAACTACTGTATATCATTTACTTTCTTATACATTTTTGTGAATTATTGGTAAATTTCAATCTTCTAAATTCTAACAAGTATTTTCCTTAATTTAAAGAGACAATTGAAATTGTTCTTGAGAACAAGCACATTTTGATGTCGGATTTTAGGGTTTCTATTACGCTTTTATGCCATAATGTTCTACTGAAAGTAATGGAACAAGACAAACTTCATTCTCCCGTTATTTCATGTTGTATGATTTAGAAATTCAATTGCTGGTTTGATGATTAGGTTCTCCGGTTCATGATTTTTTAAACTACAAGCACGATTTACGTTCGCTGTTGCTTTAATTCATATTCACAACTTAATGCATAAGTCGTTTTCATCCTAACAAACACTTTTCAATATCGAACTTTGACAATTACTACTGATTTCACTTTTATGGAAACGTCATTGAGCTTTCTCTCACTCATACAGAAATTTGTTGGCGTCGGTTAAACATACCAATGAAAAATATCATACATGCTGACAATTTCAACGTAAATTCCCTGTATGTCTAGTTGGAAAATTCATATCTCAAAAAATGGGATTTTTCCACGGATTGGCAGCACTGATTATCATGTGGGAGTTCTCAACCACTTAAAAAAATAATTTAAAAGCAAACATGTCTAAGGGGTGATCGATAACGCTAACGAACTATTGAAATTTGGGTGTGAAATCGAGATGTCAATGGTTAGAATATTTCAAATTATTGAAGTTTCGAATGCTATCAGTTTTGAACATTATCGAACTTTCGGTTATTATCAAAATTAGAATTTTATGGAAAGTTCGGGTATTATTGAAACTTCGAATATCTTCGAAGCTTCAGGTATTACCGAAAGTTCGGTCATTATTTCTATCGAAGTTTCTGTTACTATCGAAAGTTCGAGTATTATCGTAGTTTCGACTGTTATTAAAAGTTCGAATATTACCGAATTTCGGATGTTTGAAAGTTCTAGTGTTATCAAAATTTGGGATATTTTTTTTATATATATTTGCTTATTACAGGAATTTCTAGCATTATCCAAACTTTGAATATTACTGATATTTAGGTTATTGTCAAGCCATTACAAAATTTCGTTGGTCGAATATTTAAAAGTTGTAGATTTTTACTAAATTTTTCATTCGTGATTTCTTTTATTTTCTTTTTCTTTTTTTGGTGGACTCAGACGTGGCTCTTATGAGTGAGGGTAATAGAGGCCATGGACACAAAAAATATAGCTGTCTGGCTGTCATTGGAATCAAGGACTACTAAGTCCAGAATAGAGCAATCTTGACCCTTTGCTACCATGACCGGCATGAACTCTTAAATGACGGGAAAAAACCGCAAAATTTCTAATATGTCAGGTATGAATGAAAAAGGTGCTTATTAATGTCTGGTATTTTACCTGTAATTTCAGAGGTCTAGAATTTACCAACGACGAATTCAGGAAAGGGGGTGGACGTTAAGTGTTAACATGGCTCTCTTAAAAATTGGGTGATTCGTATTCAAGTTTTATAGCCATCGACTCATCCAGTCTGACGTAGTTCTTTTTCTGTCCTTCTTTAGCCCCTCTTATCAGAAAAAAAAATACCTATGTAACGGATCACGCTGTGCTTCTGTGTGTGTGTCCCATCCGAAGGGCACCAGATGAGATTTATCTAAATTATTTTATCAGAGAACACAACCAGCACTACAAAAGTTTTCACTCGCACCATTTTATTTTAAGATGTTGGCCAAAAGAAAATGGAGACCAACGGGAAAGTGACGAAGTACATTCGCAATAATATTCTAAACTGATGAATCGAATCAACGATACTTTGGACGATAAATTACTTTAGTCACGTATATATTATAGGGACGAACGCCAAAGGGAATGTTCGAAAAATTCAAAATAATAACGACTCATGTAACATTGTCTTCGGAGGGGGATAGGTCCAATTTGCGGTACATGGTCATAGGCTTTTCAAAATGGCAACAAAAAAGGAAATGATGGCCATAGAAATGCGAATTAAAAAAAAGAGGGCGATCCCAATTCCCAATTTCTAATCGTGACGTATTAATGAGGTAAGTGATTGTAGGCATTTCAAGATTGCTGTAGGGGCCGCGGTGGCTCAGTGGTAGAGCGTTCACCTATTGTGCTTGGGGTTCCGGGTTCGCTCCCAGCCCCCGCCAAATGAACTTTGTGGTGGACAAACACTGTATGCATGGGTTTACTCGGGGTTCCCCCGTTTCCTCCCACCTTCTTCATTCCAGCATTTAATTCATTACTCATAATCACCGTCTCCTTTAGCTTAACTGGCATAACCGTGGGACGTACAACTCAAAGATTTTATTTCATTTCATTTTGTCAAGATTGCTGTAAAGAAGAAAATGGCGGGAAATAAGATGATGGCACAAAGGAAGATAAAAATACTGGCGAAAAAGTGGCACTAGCTAATTCCTCATTCACATTCAGTAAGTATTTGGTAGAAAGACATCTTTGGTAATCTAATGAAATTTAGTTTTCTGTTACCATCTCACAAGTAAACCTTACGTTTGGGTGAATCGAGTTGCTGACTGAGACACATATGAGAAAGTAGTACTAAATGTGGTCAGTATTTCAGTGAAGTTGTAGGTGCGAAGCTCCAGGGGTTTAGGAGATACAGCTACCAGAACATCACATGGAAGTACAAAATAGTCTTCATACAGTTGGAGGTAAAAGCCCTGTAAGACCTCTTGTAACGACAAAAGGCGAATAACAAATATATGGATACATATTAGGACTAGGGGGAAGTCATATAGTAAGGGTATACCTGACGGCGGCCATCTTGAAATCCGCCATTTTGAATTAAGGTTAAGTTTTTAAAATAGGAATAGGGTCATGTGATACATGATTTAAGGCGCAAATTTAATCAGAAGAACAATGGTGACATTAGTTTTGATTTACGCGCAATTGATAAAGAGTTACAGGAAAATTAAATATGGTTGCAGCATATGTATTAGTCCTTTACCCCACCTTGTAAATTTTGCGTTAATGATAATAATTAAATAAAAAGCAGGTGGATAAATATTAGGTCTATGGTAAGAGTTGCCTTGATGGCGATCATGTTCAAATCCGCCATTTTGAATCAGACAAAAGTTTTAAACAAAACGCATAACAGTGACACCTTATTAATAGCAACTTTTACCATAAATCCAACGATATAACCATTTTTGCTTTATCATTAACCAGTACAAAATTAAATGGGAATAGAGTAATGCAATAGATGACTTCGGGCTAGAAGTTAATCAGAAATACAATGGTGGCGTTAAAGCAAAAATGGTTATATCGTTGGATTTATGGTAAAAGTTGCTATTAATAAGGTGTCACTGTTATGCGTTTTGTTTAAAACTTTTGTCTGATTCAAAATGGCGGATTGGAACATGGCCGCCATCAAGGCAACTCTTACCATAGACCTAATATTTATCCACCTGCTTTTTATTTAATTATTATCATTAACACAAAATTTACAAGGTGGAGTAAAGGACTAACACATATGCTGAAACCATATTTAATTTTCCTGTAACTTTTTACCAATTGCGCGTAAATCAAAATTAACGTCACCATTGTTCTTCTGATTAAATTTGCGCCTTAAATCATGTATCACATGACCCTATTCCTATTTAAAATAGGAATAGGGTCATGTGATACATGATTTAAGGCGCAAATTTAATCAGAAGAACTCAAAATGGCGGATTTCAAGATGGCCGCCGTCAGGTATACCCTTACTATATGACTTCTCCCTGGTCCTAATATGTACCCATATATTTGTTACTCACCTTTTGTCGTTACAAGAGGTCTTACAGAGCTTTTACCTCCAACTGTATGAAGACTATTCTGTACTTCCATGTGATGTTCTGGTAGCTGTATCTCCTAAACCCCTGGAGCTTCGCACCTACAACTTCACTGAAATACTGACCACATTTAGTACTACTTTCTCATATGTGTCTCAGTCAGCAACTCGATTCACCCAAACGTAAGGTTTACTTGTCAGTATTCACCTTTTAGATTCTAGTTAGAATTCAATTGGGTAGTGAGATCAAGGAGAACCTGACTCAGGGTGACTGTCCTGATCTTTTGCAGTTTTCCAGCTGACTGTCTCTATCGGGAATCGAACCATGTACGAAAGGAGAGAACGTCAGCCCCTTCTACGCGGGATCACACCTACGAATAAATGTAAAGTACACTCATAATCTTGGACTAGTCTTTAACCCATCGTAAACCCTATTTTTTTCGTGACTTTTCAGATTTATATAAATGTTAGGAAAGTCAAGAAATATTTTTTTCTTCATTTACTTGATACCTTATCAATGTATAAAACAGCTCTCCCAATTTAGTTTAGAGAGAAAAGTTTTAAAGTTTCCATATTGCCCACCAACCTATGGTTGAGGTGAACATGAAGATTTACTTGTTACTTAGAAAATTCTTTACTAAAACAATTTTTATACTTTAAAACCAACTAAAGAACATATTACAAAGGAATACTGCCAAAGAATATATGTTGACGTTGTGCGTTACAAAATGAATTGAAAATAAATGTTGGTTATATACTGAAATGTATTTTGAAATTTGTAGAAAAATACTCAAAGGAATTATGTCAGTTATATATACTTTTCATTTGTTCAATATATTTTAAAAATTAGAATGGAGCTCGTTAACAATAAATTCGTGCTCGGCTATGGTGAAAGTTCGTTTACTTCTTTATAACCATAACATTAATCTCGTAGTGGAAACTTCCTTTCAACGTTCCTCCCCCCCCCCTCCCTCCAAAAAAAAATTTAACTTCTATCGTGAGAAATGTTATTGCATAGTTATAAATGTGTTTTCACACTGAGCCTTAAACAAAAATAAGTGGTGGAAATTACGTCATCTTTTAAGTGCTGTTGTCTTTTGATTTTGACGCAATTTATTCGATAGTGTACTAATGTACTAACGACATAAATTAAACTCTAGATATATCATGAGAGAGTCATATCTCCCCTCTTCCCTAAGCAAAACATGAAATAAAACTAATGGTCGAAATTTATCTTAGTCTGAGTCAGGGGCGTAACTACTATGGCACGGAATCCCGCCCCGACACTTCCAAGGGGGCCCTTCACACTAGCCTCCTAATAGGTCGAATCAGCATGCTTTTCAGTTTTGTATTACTCGGCAAAGTTTTTCCACCCTCCCCTTCTTTTGGCTATCTTCGGAAGGCTTGACGTGTAGGTCAAGCACCGCGAACAGAAAAGAGGGAACATCTATAACATCAATCTATAATGTCTATATTAAACTATTTGATGTACTAAATTCATTGTTACATTGTCATTTTACATCTTTGCATGTTTCATGCCAATATAATTCACCTAACTGATGATGCAATTCTAACGACACAACTATTTCAAACAAGTTGCAGTTGTGATATTGGTTCTTCGAAGTAATTTGCTTTGTGAATCAGTTGAAGTCTAAAATAAGTGTTTAGAATTCTGTGTTTCAGCTAACAAGGCTCTTAATTTTGAAGTAGGCTATACGTCATTGGCGTCTAGCTTTTCTGAACTTATTACTGCCTATTTGTTGTTTTAGACGCTCCTTATCTCTGTCAGTTCTGCGGAGATGTCGTTCCCAAAATTAAAATTAATAATAAATAAATAAATAACGTGAGAAGCACAATGGGCCAAAATTGATTAAGTAATCTATCACTGCTTTCAATAAATGTGGACGATGCTGAAAAAAATAGATGTACGGGAGTTAGTAAAGGATTTTGCTCACAGAAAAGCAATAAGAAAACCATTCAATTAATTCCTGCTACACTTCATGAAGACTGATATCACTGACTGCAAAGAGATAAGTCCGTCTTCCATTCTGAAGCTTATTGAATAAATTATATGCATGACAAACTGGTTTGCATTTATGAATATTTAGGCCTAGTATTTCCATGCGCTTAACTCATTATTCACAGATACAGGGAACTATGGTTAGCTTTTATGTTTCTATCATTCCACAAAAAATGTTAAGGCGGGGTCCAATAAAACTTAGTTACGCCACTGGTCTGAGTCTAAGAAATATGCATTGAATTGCAGCATTAAGAAAGTGAAATAATACATTTATTTTTGCAAGTCATTCAGCACTAGTTTTAACCGATAAAATTATCTCCAAAATAGAGTATTCAATACTTTTTTTTAGTTGCATTTCTTTGACAATGGGGCATTGAAACAAGGGCATAAGTGATCTGGCTGGGTAAAAGAATGACGAATCAATTAAAAATTTATGTCACCAATTTAAGAGATTATAATTTCATTATAAACGGAGCGTAGCAAAGTTTTGGTATTCCTTAAAATTATAATACTAATCAGAGCAGAGAGCAAAGCAGTGTTGCCAGACTTACAGCTCGGAATTATCCCAAAACCTGATCGAAATTATGCTAGATTCGGTTAAATTATGCTAGACCCTCATAATTACTAATTCAGGAGATTTTAAAGGAAAAAAAATCTAAAATTAAAAATAACAACCCAGGATGTAAAAAAGCCTTTCTATTTTTTCCTTTTTTTGTTCCTATTAACCTAATTCAAACAAAAAAAAAATTATTGAAGTTCCAACACAAACATTAAAACTTCTGGAACCTAGAGTTTTTTTGTATCTTCTAATTATTTTTTCATTTTGATAGAAAATGACCTCGCAGTAAAATGATTAGAAAACCCTGAGTGTAGCTACAAAGAAAAGCAAAAGCAAAAATGCATCTCTGGGTTGGAGGGGAAAGGCCTTTGAGTCACCTGTATTTGTGTGCAATATATTTCATCTTAACATCAAGAAGCTACCGTTTCAAAAGTCGTTTTCTAACTCATTTTCAGAAAAACTAAATGTTTTTTTCTCCCACGCCCTTTTTCAAAATGCATCGGTAAAGGGATGATCTCCCGTCGTATCAAACTTGCTACGAACAATAAGACTGGCTGTATGGTTTACAGGGGTCCCGGGTTTGATCCCAGCCCCCGCCAAGTGAACTTTGTGGTGGGCAAACACGGTGTGCGTGGGTTTCCTTGGGGTTTTCCCGTTTCATCCCACTTTCTTCATTCCACCATTTCATTCATTACTCATCATCACCGTCTTCTTTAGCCTAACCGGCATAACCGTAGGAAGTATAACTCAACGATTCCATTTCATTTCATTTCATGTATGGTTTACCGACTGTATGACTCAATGGGAGAGGATACATTTGTGTTGTTCTTTTTCTTCCCACAATCAACTTCTCTCTCATCTCCAGGTTTTGCGTCTTTTTGATAAACTTGCTTAAATTACACTGTTCAACAAATTTTGATCGAAAGTATGTAAATTCTTTGAAATTGCAATTTTTACATTCATTTAAGCATAATATGAAAGGAAATGATAATAGAAGAATTTTCTTAGCTCAGGTTGTGAAAAAAAAACGCCCTTGTACAACAGTAGCTGTATATAAAAATGTGTTAATATTTATAGCACATTTAAGCAAAATCCTTGTAAAAACCTACATTTCACTTTTTTTTTATCTATTTCACTGTGATGTGATAAGCTGGGGAGTTAAGAAGTACCCTAACCTATAGCTTTCTATATCCTTGTACTTCCTTTTTCAAAATTGCGCAAATACCAGTTTCACAGCGATACAGAAAATAAAGTAACCGTGGTCAAGTTAAACATTAACAATTCCGTAATAAAAATCAGTATTAACATCAAAACATGAAAAATATGTACAAATACCTTTTTGTGCAAGAACTACACTGCAATGTAAACAAAAGTTTCAAGTGATCCCTTGTACAGGATTATGTTTATTTTATTTTGAGCGTCTTCGCTTGGCTTGCCTTTTGTAGGTTACATCTGGAGCATCCCTTGCAATAGTCCAACAGTAGTCGCCCAATATGTTAGAACTCCACTTTCCTTCATATCTCTTCTCCATGGCTGCAATATCTTGATGGAAACGCTCACCATGTTCGTCACTTACTGCTCCACAATCTTCGGGAAAGAAGTCTAGATGTGAATGAAGAAAGTGGAGTTTCAGAGACATATTGCAACCAAGATTTTCGTAGCACAATAACAACTTTGCTACCAGTTGTTTGTAATTTGTTGCTCGGTGTCTTCCCAAGAACTGTGAACAAACACTCTTCAAGCTTTCTCACGCAGCTTTCTCCTCACCTTGGAGAATTTCGTCGAACTTGTGATCTTTGAATAGTTGCCTAATCTGTGGCCCTATGAAAACACCCTCTTTAACTTTGGCATCACTTAATCGAGGGAATTGTCCTCTTAGGTACTTATAGGCCTCATCCTCTTGGTTCATGCTCTTAACAAAACTTTTCATAAGACCTAATTTAATATGTAGAGGGGGGAAGCAAAATTCGGTTACGATCTACCAGTGGTTCATGCTGCACATTTTTCACTCCCGGCTGAAGAGTTTCTCTGGTACTCTAATCACTTTTGCGGTAATGAGATCCACGATCTCTACTTTCCCATTCACATATAAAGCAACAATACTTTGTATTCCCTAACTGCATACCTAGCAACAGTGCTATTACTTTAAGGTCACCACAAATGAGCCACCAAAAATCGTAATATTTAATGGCTTGAAGTAAACGTTCCAAATTTTCATAAGATTCCTTCATATGAACTGCGTAACCTACAGGAATTGAAGGAAGTTTATTTCCAATATGTAAAAGCACTGCCTTTAAACTCACCTTGGACGAATCTATAGAGAGCCTCCACTCCGTAGGTTCGTAATAAATTTTAAGTGCCCTCATGAGACCATTTACATCTGTACATGCCACAAGTATGTCTTCCATAGTAAAAAATGAAGTGAACATCTTCTCCCTTTTCCGATACACTGAAATATTTACTTTTTCCTGCAATAAATTCAATTGCTTTAAGCGTGACGCTAAAATTTCGGCTTTGCTTTTCGAGAGGTCTAAGTCTCTGATTAGATCACTTAGTTGCTCTTGAGTAAGTATATGTGCTTCACATGGAGGTTCTTCTACAACAAACGTAGGGTCCTTCGAAGTACTTGATCCAGGAGCTTCAACTTCTTGATCATCATCAGAAAAATATCGTATTCTTTAGGTGGGTCAGGAACAGGTAGTCCTTCTCCATGTGGAACAGGGCGCATTGCAGAAGGAATGTTAGGATAGGTCAAGGCCCGCTTCTTCTTCGTGGAAATTCCCTTCTTGACGGAAGGAACCATACAAAAATAACAGTCTCTGATGTGGTCGCTTGGCTCCCTCCAAATCATGGGCACTGCAAAAGGCATTGAGCGCCCCTTCCCATTAATCCAATTTCTTAGCTTGCTGGCACAAGTGTTACACACAATGTGGGGTGCCCAAGATTTATCTTGGCCTCCAATTTTACAACCAAAGTAATATTGATAGGCTTTTCTTATTAGTGGTGTTATAGTCTGCTTTTGTGAGGAAAATGTCACTTCCCCACACACGTAGCAGAAGCTATCCGCACTGTTTACACAATTTCGCGGCATTTTTGTTTATTGAAATCTTAAAATGTCACTTGAAATAGTTCCGACAACTATTTAAAAATATACATTCGAAATACCAGTATTTTTGCGTACTTGTAGTTGTATTTTTATGTCCTGCAGTACACAAACGTCACACCCAAAACGCTGATAACTGCACTAAACCTGTCTTCTCTAACAATAGCAGAACACTACTGAGATAAGGAACACAATGAAACCAAGTGTTCATATAGTTTCTCCAGTGTTGCCAGATCAGTGTAACATTTTACCCCAAACGAAGCGAATATATTTATTTTTAAAGCGTTATTATTAGACATGCCTGTAAAACGAAAAGTAGAGCTAATATTCGAAAATAACTTTCAAATTCGTTATCAGCACCACAAAATCAATAAGAATTAGCTGATTTTGTTCAATTTACATTTTCGTTGTTGAACAGTGTTATCCTAGATTTGGGCAGGATCCTAAAGCAAGATGCTAGATGCTAAAGACAGGGGCGGCGATTCGGGGGGGGGGGGGGGGGCAAAAGGGGCAGTTGTCCCCCCACTTTTCTGAAGTGAACACGTAATGTATACAGTTTCATTTGGAAATGAAAAGTTTTGTATGTATTACTGGTTCATAGAAAAAATGGTGCCATATAATATTTGTCGTTGCGTTAGTACGTATTGGTTATTTGTCTTCCCGTTGAGTTAAGAAAGCTACAAGAATTGCGTTTTAATTGCAATTAAAACAATTAATATTGCATTTGCGTATTTCTTTAAATATCGTTGGATATAGGTATGCCTGTGGTATTTACTGTCTTTCATTTTCTAACCCGGGATGTACTTGAACCTCAGCCCACAAAATAGGCGTAATGTATATATTTTCTGAAAGCTGGGGTCAAGATAAAATCAAAACCGGTTACCAAAATTGGGGAGGTCACATGCATTCCGCTTAGGGGCATCACTTTACTCATTTTATTAAAACCTTTAAGTATGTCCATAAAGTCCGTTGCAACTCCCCAAAAAATCTGAAATGATGATACAGATATGAAAACAGAAAAACGTGTCTTTCATCATTTTAAAAGTACGCGTATCAAAGTAAAATAAATTGTCCCATAGTCCCTCGCAGATCCCAGATGGGGTCCAACTCAAAATTTTTAAATGGAAAGGGGGTCTACTTGAATATGGTATAAAAGTTGGTGTTGAATGACAGAAGATAAATCAAGTCTCGACTCTCTACGATAACCCTGTGCAAAATGGCGATGGGTCAAAATGTCAACAAAAGCGTTTTTGAAAGCCTATGACCATGCCTATTAATCTGAAATGGCGAGAGAAGTGTAAAAAAGAAGAAGAAGAAGAAAGAAAAAGGAGGAAAGAAGAAACCTAGAATGTATCAATACTCTTGTGTTGACATTTTGACTCATTTTGCAGAGGCTTATCATCAAGAGTCGAGACTTGCTTCATCTTCTTTCACTTAACACCAGCGTTCATACGATGCTCAACTTGAACCCATTTCAACATTTTGAGTTGGGCCCCGTCTGGGATCTGCGGAGGACCCTGAGACAATTTATTTTACTTTGATACGCGTACTTTTAAAATGAAGAGAGACACGCTTTTTTGTTTTCATATTTCTCTCACCGTTTCAGATTTTTCGAGGTTGCAATAGACTTTACAGACAGGCTAAAAGATTTTAATAATGAATAAAGTGCTGTCCTTAAGCGGAATGCATGAGTCCTCCCCAATTTTGGTAACCGGTTTTGATCTTACCTTAACCCAATCCATATACATCATCCCTACTTTGTGGGTTCAGGTTCAAGTACATCCCTAGTAAGAGTAATAACATACATTTAATGGCATGTGTGAAATTAAAAATATAAGTTGTTCATTAATCCCCAGTTTCAACATAACTTCTACAAAACAAGCCTCATTATTCATTACTATGATGACTGTTATCCCTTCTATTTATTTGCTTTGCAAATTCGTTATTAAATAATCTGATCACACAATATTCCTGACAGAATTTTAAGATGTTCATGAGCAAGCAATTAAATCTCTTCTTACACTTTCGTTATTTATGAGTACCTACTTGCGTTGCACTTGTCAATTTACTTAATGAAATATGAAATACGATATATGGTATTTTAACTAAAAAAGATAATATGCTATTAGTTACACAACCTTTCGTCAAACAACTAGAAAAACTAACACTGATATACAATTATTCAGAACATGCCTTGCTCCCCACTTTTAACGTCCAATCGCCACCACTGGCTAAAGGCATGTAATTTTTGGTAGATTTAGCGTCATTATGCTAGATCTAGCAACGCTGGAGCAAAGGCATAAATTACCTAGATGTGCTCCTAGAAAAATTACAAGTGATTTAAATAAGGACAAGCTCGCGCGTCATTTCCTGAAAGCTAGTGTCCCAACTCCTATCTTGAAGCTAGGTGTATTTTAACATTTTACTGGGATGTGCTAACATAGGTCCACCAATATGCATTACATTTAAACTCTCTAATTAATACTATTAGAAAGAACAAAACACTGAAAAGAGAATGTCCAGACGGTCATATCAATAACACAATTTAAAACCAGGTACAAGGTCAAACATGGTGCCATCTGTTGAGCAGACTACAAACATAGAAAGCCATTCTTTCTATATTACTATATATATTAGGGGTTCGTAGACTTTTGGAAATTTCATGACGGCCTTAGGGTGAGGTCCAGAAAATTGACCTATTACCCTTCTCTGCCCATTACATGGTAGTAAAACAGATATTTTTTTCCGAAATCCTATGTTGCCAACAAATTCGAACTCCACGACAGCTCTCGGCTAAAATAGGAGGGGGTGAGTAAAAGCTGATCTCCGTTACTTGAGTAAGGAATGGAATGTTTTAAATGTTTTGGCGAAGAAAAAAGTAGCCTGGAAGCTGCGAGTCCTTCGTGTTGCTTTGTTATTTGGCACTTCAACAGAATATCTTTTTCTTTCGTTAAGAAGGAGCGAACCATATGTGCAGGCCAGTTGGTCAATGTTTGTTCATTTCTCTGTTCTGTATATAGAAAGAATGAAATAAACAAAGAAGGCAAGAAATACATTTTGGACTGTGCATTTTTTTTTTAAAGATAAACATGAATGCATCTATTGAAAAAAAGCACGAGGAAGATTTTAATCTATATAAAAGTATCTTCAATTCTAGTCGAATAATAATATCTGAAATGCATGATGAAGAAGTAACTTTCTCATTTACATAATAGATAAGACAACAAGATATCAAAAATTTACGAATAGTGTATTTCAATTATATTTTACATTTTATTAAATTACTTTATTTTTAATTATTTTATTACATAACTACACTATATTTTACATCGATTATTTTTATAGAATTCTTCACTAGAGCATAGGCCGTCTAAATTAATTTTCTTTTACTGAGTTTTCCTCATGACACCGGAAGAACATAGGCATAATATTAAATTTTCTTCTTTCTTTTCGTTATTTGATAGTGTTATGTATAGACCACGGGGTATAGATCGAGTTACCCAGGATGACCATGGTTAGTTATTAGCGGAACAACTATTCTCATCTATTATCTTATTATTATTCCTGAGAGGTATTTACGTATTTAATAGAGATCTAGGTATAGTTTTGAATGAATTATAATGAGAAATGGGGAAAAAATTTGGAAAGGATGCTGACAAATAATAAGTAAAAGGTAGTATCTCACAATTCGTTTGAGAGGAAAACGAAAATCGTGGACAATTCTGTCAAGATTTCTCGTTGCATAATTCTGTAAACTTTCCAATTGTAATGAGAAATTTAGAACCAGGAAATGTTGTTTTACTATTATAGTTAATTTAATATGCTTTGTTTCGGATTGATTCCCGATCAAACACAGAATTTTCAGTTTTTAATCTACATCTTTAGATAATTGAATTAAGAAAGAGGGAGCCTTGGCCTAGAACAACAATAAAGAAACCAATGTGATAAGCACACATGACACAACTTGCCTTCGTTGTAATATTAAATTATTATTTTTATTACCGCTAATCATAAAATTATTTATTAACTGGCTGAAGAACCGGCGTTCACGGGATAAGTAGATTTATGGAGAATATTTGAAATGTGAATAATATTTGAACCCTTTTTTCGGATTTAGAACAGGTATTTAAATGGAAATTAAATTATAAAAGGTTAGGCGACCCAAGTGCTATTTTCAAAAATTGATTTTAAACTGTTTAACAGCTTTTGACATATTCTATATTTGAACCCTTTCCCCCTAGGATACGCCTTTAATGAAAGTGACATGAAAGAAATCCGACTCCAGTCAACTGTTACCTACATTGCAAAATCCATTTGAAACAATCTATCCGTTTTTCTCATGATAATGACAAATAACATCGTTTTGAGTGTGGAGGACAAATACCTCTTAGGATACTCAATATAATGAAAGAGACCTGAAAAATCCAGGCTGAGCCAAGTGCTAATGTTCCAAAGTTCTTTCCAAACGGTTCAGCAGTTTTCTCGTGATGATGAGAAGATAGTCTCGATTGTCTTCTTTACAAAATTTTCATTTTACTTTCGAGTGACGATAGGAAATAAGAAAATATAGCAAACATGAAAAAAATCTAATTTAAACGGATTTGTACGTTGGATGATCCCTACATGTCTCAAAAAGGAGTTCTGTTCGTCCCAGTGAAAATATGTTCGGTTGCCTAGAGAGCATATCTACGGTTCAGCGTATAGAGACATAATTTTAAACTTAAGGTTTTTACAAGATTCTCTAGCGTCATTTTCGAATTTTCGTAACATCTCTAAAACTACGAGTAGTTTACTGAAAGATGAAAATAAAAATTTGTGATATTCTCAAAAACTACTGTAACGAATTTCTTTTCGTGTTTCATAAAATTTTATCATTTGGTAGAGCGTTCACCTCCGGTGCTCGGGGTCCCTGGTTTGATCCCCGCTCGCGCCGTGTGGACTTTGTGGTGGACAAACACCGTGCTCGTGGGTTTTCTCGGGGTTCTCCCGCTTCCTCCCACTTTCTTCATTCCACCATTTCATGCATTTCTCATCTTCACCGTCTCCTTTAGCCTAACCGGCATAAGCGTGGGACGCAAAACTTAAAACATCAGTAGCGTTGCCAGGATGTGTGTTTGGGGGGGAGAAGTGCTGTTATAGGTGCATATAGAGGAATTACAAACAATAATATATAAACATAAAATATATTTAAAAAATTACAAACATCAAAGTACCAAAGTACATTGTCGGACCTCTTTGGGGGGCCCCCTGCCCCCCTTCCCTTCGCCACTGAGCAACATGAGATCAGAAATTTATGAATAATGTATTTTAATTATATTTTGCATTTTATTACATTATATTCAATTACTTTATTACATAATTACATTATACGAGTATTGCATCGATTATTTTTATAAAATTCTACACCAAAGCATAGGTCGTCCTAATTAATTTTCTTGCATTATATGCGATGTGGTCGTGTACTTAAATTTTTTTATTTCTATTTCTTTTTCTTTTTTTTTACTAGCATTAACACAAAATAGAGCATGTACCTTTCGTTGGCCGGGGGGAGAAAAGAGCAAAGTGAAATCCCAAACCCACGGCAAGGGGGAAAGAGAAACAGAGGAAAGTGACCTCTTAAACCCACATGTGTAAGTCATAAATCAGAGTATAACAGAAACTAAAACTATGGCAACGTTGGTGGATACACATTTACTTACAATGTCACTAGTAAGGGGATACGAGTGTTCGGGCATTGCCGAAACCACCCACAGAGAGCTTTCTTGTTTCTGCCACGACTTTACAGGTCTCATATTTTACGTATTACACATCATTACAAGGTTGTCCTGAGAATTATCCCGTTAACTGGCAGCCTTACGTTTAACGATCTCAATCTTAAATTTAACGCCTGTAAGTACCAGTAAATCAATAGTTTGCGTCACTAAAATATTCATTTTAATTAACAATACTATAACCGTTGCAAGAATAGTCCCTAAATCGAATTTGGTGACCAGTAAGAAAGCAAAACCAAACTCTCAGCCAGCCACAGAACCAATTCGTTAGGGGAACAAATCTTTCAAAATTCTAAACCTCTCCATATGAATATTTTTTTAGATCTTGTGTGAATGATAGAGTAGAGGGGGCAAGAGTATGTGGGGGTAAGGATACGATTCCTTAAAATCAGGTGAATATATTCGCGTATGGCAATAATGCGTCACGTGGAGTTTGATGTTAATGGCGTCTAGAACCTAAACAAGTTTGAGTGTGCTGCGGCAAACTACAAGCTATCTAGGTAATTATTTAAGTTTTTCTAATAGTTTGATATAATATTGGGACATAAGTAGTTAATGAATAACTTACACAATTTTTTAACGATTTCAAAGTACTATAAAGCGTTAGTTTCTAACATATCCATTGTTTGACAGGATGGAGTAAATTGACTTTCTTCCAACAGTTGCCTGTACAACATCACGGGAAAGCCAATTGTTCAGTGAGGGGGCAAGGGTACGCAGATACAGACGGGGCAAGGGTACGCGTGCGTACTCTTGCCCCTTCTGTTCTATGAAAAAAAAATCCAATTTGATTTAGATCTAACAATCAAAAAAGAATGTAGATTCTGTTGTAATAGAGAGTGACGGCAAACTTTACGAATACTGGTTCCCATATGTAGCCTTTAACGTTAAGAATTCAGAAGAATCCTGATATTTTCTTATGTACGAGGGACAAATTGTTATTCTAAATACCACTCTTTACATTAAATATCTAAAGTGGTGTTTCAGATAAACGTGTGAGATAGTTAAATCTGCAGTTTTTGAATAACATTAAGCTTGCTTATTTTATTCAGGTTTCAGAAATGCTACGCTTTGTCCTCTTTTATCTTAAATGTCAGTACTTTTCAGTATTAAATTTCAATGGGCCTTGTGCAGAGTCGTTCTGACGCGTGATTAGTGTCATACTAAAAAGTTCGACTACCATATGTTTCCTCTACTAGTCAGTCCTTTAGTAATCATACGTTAAAATGACTCTGCATAAGGCGGTATCAGTCCAATGATTGTATGGGATCCTATAAAGATATATGAAGCTAACCTAACCTACCATTTGACAATATGTAGCATCATCAAAGATAGGTCGAAAAGTTTTCAAGTTACCCTCGTAGTTGACAAGCATTCTGTAACTGATGGAATAATCCAAATTTGGAAATATATTTTTATAAAGGGTCTAAATAATATCTGATTGTTTGTATCCTATGCATTCCCATTACTGATATAAGTAGAATTAAGGATTTTTCTTTTTTTTAATGAGAACCTGCAACGTCTTTAGGCACAATAAAGTCAGTAGGCCTATTTACCGAAGAAATGGAGAACGAATTAGTGGAATATATCACATTACTGGATCAATTCTTCTATGGCTTAACTTTAAAAGATCTAAGAAGAATACATACAATTTTGCTGAACCTAACTAGTTGCCCCATATCCTTTAGCCATGCAAATCGAATGGCAGGAAGAGATTGGACACAGTCTTTCCGTCGTAGACATATGACTATTGTTTTGCGATAGCCTTCAAAGACTGGTCTGGGGAGAGCTCGTGGTTTTAGCAAGCCACAAGTTGAACGCTTTTTTAATTGTCTAAAAGATGTTGTAAGAGAAAACGGCTTTTCTCTACGGGATATCTACAACATGTACGAAACTGGCATAAATACGGTTCCTCATAAAGTTCCAAAAGTCGACTAAAAATCTGTTGTGAATAAAACTGTATCTAATGATTTTGGAGTTAACATAACAGCTGTTTCCTGGTGAGTGCATTTGGGTCCTTTATTTCCCAGATATTTCCCAGAAAACGAATGAAACAAGAATTATTCGATGGCTCGCCGCCGGGTTCTGTGGGAATGATATCTGATTCTGGTTCATCAACTCACAACTTTTTGTAGAATGGTTATATTATTTACACCAATATGTGCGATCAAATTCGGTTACGAAAACGGTATTGTTACTTGTTGACAATCACACCTCTCACATTTCAATCGAGGCGATTGATTTCTGCAGGCAAAACGGGATAGTGATGTTGAGTTTACCACCCAATACCAGCCATAATTTGAAACCATTATATCGCTCCTGTTTTTGCCCCCTGAAATCCTGATATTTAACCGTGTGTGATAAGTGGATGAGGAATCATCCATCCCGCCTAATTCCAAGTTGCGAGTTTGTTTACTGAGGCTTTATTGAGGCTGCAACCTTTGGTATCCAGCCTTCAAGAATCTGGAGTTGTCCCACTGAATCCAGATGTGTTCACTGAAGAAGATTTTCTTCCCTCTATTGTGGATGTGATAGACTTAAATGTAGAAGCCAGCTCTGAAGATGGAAGCATTCCTGAAACAACAAATCAAGCATCAGACCTGAATAGAGCCCAAAATCGTTCATCGGATGATTCACTGGAAGTAAAAAGGGACCTATGCGGCGCATCGACTCCTTTGCCAGTTGCTCGTCCTCCTCCATTTGTTACCAAACCTTCAAACAGTAACGCTAGATCCTCACTAGAAACAAGCAAGAGCTCATGTGGACTGTCCACTTCAAAAACTCTTCTGCCGGTTGCACGTTCTCATTCATCTGTTACCAAATCTTCAACCCGTAACTGTAGATCCTCACTAGAAACAAGCAAGAGCTCATGCGGACTGTCCACTTCGAATATTCTTCAGCGGTTGCTCATTCTCCTTCATCTGTTACCAAACCTTCAACCAGTAACGCTGGATAATCACTAGAAGCAAGCAGGAGCTCATGCAGATTGTCCACATCAAACACTCCTCTGCCGGCTGCTCGTTCATCTGTTACCAAACCTCCAACCAGTAAAACTGGATCTTCACTGAAGGTAAGCAGGGGCCCATGTAGACCGTCCACATCATGAACTTTTTTAGTGGTTGTCAGTTCTCCTCCGACTGCCACCAAGCCCACAACCAAAAATCATGAACTTCTCGTGGTCAATCAGAGATTTTGACATCCTCTCCTTTCAAGCAGAGCTTACTTCTGAAACGGCGCCCTCCAAAGAGCAAAGGAAAACATCAACTTGCACCAAGAAAGCTACAACCAAGATAACTCCTCAGGTCAGTGAGGAAGTAGTGTACGATGTTCATTATGCAATATCATCTACAGTGATCCACCAATAGAAGACTGGATCAAATGCGCAAGATGCCATGAATGGTGGCATGAACAATGCACATCATATGAAGGAATAGGCATCTTCATCTGTGATAATTGTTAATATTTTTTGGATGCGTACTCTTGCCTCTTTGATTTCGTACTCTTGCCCCACATATAGGGGCAAGAGTACGAATTTGAATGTTTTCATTTTATGCATTATAGTTTCAACAAGGACAGAGGTATATAAAAGTTGAGTTCACATTTCGTAAAGGAGATTTCAAGTTTTTTGTTCCATATAAAAGTTTTCCATTGTAACTATTTTTTACCAAAATATATAAGTTTAATTGAAATTTGTGTACTCTTTCCCCCCTTTCCTCTAATCGCCAATCCTATTATAGTCCTTTACTTTATCTTTCGAATCTGTAATCATTTCAATTCGAGGTCTCTGTTTGGGTGGACATTTATTTGTAACCACTTCGTGTAATTTGGTCGCTGTTTGTGGTTTGTGGTTCTACCAATAAGTATTTTTCTGATACTTGAACTTACATGGATACGACGCTGAAGGACCTCTCCAAGAAGAGTTACAAATTGTTTTTAAATCGCTCGTCGGTCTCAATGATGAGACGAGCATTAGGCGCCGAGAGGTTCGGGTGTCTCGTCTCGAAAACCTGACGGACGATCAGATGCTTATTCAGATCATAACGCACACAAACATCACCCACACAAACAACGAAAACACACTGAATTAAATAACACTATACTTATTTATTAGAAATCTATTATATTTAAAAAATAAATAAATAACGAAGAGAAATGAACACAACACTGAACACAGAATATGTATAATAATTTTCATAACTAAAATCACGCTTTGCTTTTCTAATGCACTGTAGCCCTTTATATATATAAGATTATAATTTAGATTTCACCGCTTTCCTTACACCATTGACGTACCGTACTTGGGGGATTAGCACTGGGGGAAAAGTTGCCTGGATAATTCCACGAGGACTCCAGTTGCTGCGCCAAACAATTTTGAAGTGTAAAGATAAGACTTCAGCAAATTAAAAAAAAAGAAAGAAAGTAGAATGCTGATGTTGGAGGGCGCGTATATAACTGACATGTATGCACAAAGTCTGCGGACCTGGAACTTCACTAGTTGGGGGCTAGCCGTAAGAAAACGTCCTTCACCGGCTAACAGCTTATGCCCCTTAACACAAAATTATATTTGATTTCCGACGCAACGTGCGTGGTGGCTGCATACACTACCGGAGTCAAACTCTCCGAACACCAAAGCTCAAGGCACGGGTTGCAATGGTCGACTGAAGAGTGTTGGCAGTTCATTCCAAAAACCACTTAGTTAAATCACCTGTATGCACATGCAAACAGGATACGGAAAATAATTTATGTTAATTTTAGTCAACTGCCCATAATGCACGAGACACTGCGATAACTCGGGCGTGAGAAAGTACAGATAAGGCACCGCAAAACCAATGTGACTGGCGTCACTTTGGTCACTTGAATATTTGGTTAGCTAATATTTTTCTAAACTACTGCAATATTTCCATAAGCGATTAAAGAAAGCACTTAATTCAGTTCCCAATGACTATAGAATATATACTGTGCATAATAATAAGTCAGGGAGAAACACTAAAATGGTTCGTCACTAACTGAAATGATCTGAACAAAAACAATGTTTTAAATATATATATATGAAAAAGCGATGAAAGACTTCTTTGTCCAGTTGCGTGGGAAAGAAGCAATTCCCACCGAAGAAAGAACTTATATGCGTCGCAGAATAAAGTATAAATCGAAAAAATAGTCACTGTTTTTACGAAATATACAAAGCGTCCACAAAAAATACTTCTATAACCTGGTAGCGGTTATAAATCCAATAATAACCAGTAATAATAATGACAAACATAGACCGTGTTGCACGTGTTGCATGTGTCTATACCATAAGTGCAACACGTGCTTTTACACGTGGTGGCAGGTTTCGGGTAGCAGCAAAATCTATCATAACTAGCTATTTAAAATAAATATTTCTTGTTGGAAACACAATTTATGATGATGGTAGTTAAATTTACTAAACTGACCTTCTATTTGAATACTACCTTCATAAATCATGTTTAGGTCGGTGGTCGGATAAGTTTAAGGTCACATGGACACTGCACTGCTAAAGCCACGGGCTTCCCGTGGGGTTGGGGGGTCGAGGAATGAAGTACAAAATATTCAATGTTTTATTCTAGTTTAATATATTTAATAACGACAAAATAACATATAAATAATAATTATTATATTTAACTGGGAAATAATTTTCAGGCTGTGAAACGATTATAACAGAATTCTTGATACACCTCAGGGGTTCCGTGAAGGTAAGCAGAAAGGTAACAAATGTAAAGGAAGATAATAAACAGGTGGGCTAGGTAGTACCATTTAAATCACTTTCTTTGATGTATCCCCCCAAATTTTACATACCAGAGATGCCAGTGGCTAAAGCAAATTATGAAACAAATCACAGCATAAATTACTTAATTATCGTCAAATACAAAAACTCAATTCTCGAACAATAGGAATACTTGTTCTATTTAGTTAGTTATCACAGTTTTGATATGAGAACTAGTCAGAACGTGTCACTAACAAGTTCGTTATCTTTAAAGGTTGAAACAAGCTTTTTATTTTTTAAAAAAAACAGATATAGAAGGAAAATCAAGAAATAAAGATAATAGAGCTAATTGTTCTGAAATTCAAAACTCACATATTGATATTGAAGCTCGATATTAAATTCTATAAAAAGGATTACCATCTTTCCTCTGCAGGTATGTTTGTTTTACGTTTCACTAACATAAGAGATTATTATTTAAAGAAAAAAACAAACACTACCAGGTTGTATTTATAGTGTTTAGTAGGGTGCATCGAATTTCCACTTGTTTTAAATTCAGCTTACCCTTAGTGATATTTTTTTGAGAAATGGGCTCCATAAAACGTGTAAAAAATTGCAAGTCGATTGGTCAATATCTTTAGGTGCCACCAAGTGCCTAATTTTTTAAAAATTTGTTAAAAAATATACGTTATTTTAAAAAATGTAAAATATGTACTTTTATGAAATATGGTTATCCTATGTGATTTTGTTTCTGCAAAACGTCTATAGTTTACGTGAAAAAAAAATCAGCTTGATGAGTCAAGTCACTCAGGTGCCACCAGTGGCTTAAAATACGGACAAATCTGTCCCCACTTTTTTTCATTTCTTAAAATTAATTTGTATTGTTTTTGATTAATCTGGATCGTTAATTAGATAAGAAAAATATTGTTTTACATCTGCAGCTTTTTCCTTATTTCCAAACATTAATGATGGAAATAACCCAGAACTCACCACGAGGAGGTGGTTACAGTTCGAGTTCCACCCGCCCACCCACCCATATCTGCTAATGTTGCATATGGTAGTGCAAGTTCATATCGTTACTCTTTTACCTCAGATTGTTTTTTTTTGTATTAAATTCTGGTATGTTTCTTCTTGATTGTAGTGTTGCTAGGACAAATCTATGTCGTTCTTCTTGCCCACATACCGCTGATGCCGCTTGTCACCAACTTCACCATTCTTTCTACAGCGCGAGTGTGACAGGGTAAGGATGTAATAGATTCATCAGCCATTGGAGCTGTCTTCACGTTTTCTCTTAGTTTCTGCAGGCTCAAGTGTTTTGTCAGTGATAGCTCCGTCAGCGAGCATGTTGACCAATTAATCATATCAACATAGTTTGTCGTTTCTAAGTTGATTTCAGGGACGACGAATTCTCGTACCGGTACTCGATAACCAGATTGGATCGTTTGTCTTGCTTTTAGGACTCGCCTCTAGCCAAGGTCTCGTACTTTAGCATCTTGGTCAGTGAACATTGATAGAAGTAGGTTCTCAGGATCACTGGATCATTTCTATGGATCACTGGATCAATTATTTTCCTGTATTTAGCTTCCATGTGTCGAGAAGTCGTGATGAGTTGCCACAAATGACGAGCTCCTTTTGCACACGATGGATTACGGATCACAGCAAACCAGAGTGGCGCGTAGACCATAATGATGAACTGCACGATGGTTTTAAGTTCATTTGTGGGTTCTTTTTTTCCTACGAACAAACGTAAAACTCTATTTGCTGTAGTTAGCCATCTGGCTTGATGAATTTTACCAGGTTTCATGTGAGCTAACCCAACGGGGCATTCTCCTGAAGAAACCGCTTGGCAGATATTCAGCAAATATTTTTGATTCGTGCTTAATGAATCCTCAGTGAAGTTGAGGTCCCAGTCTACTGGACCGGGCTGAAAACTCTGGAGTGGCAACTGTTCGCAGGTTGGAAGTGCTAATCCTATTGGTCCTCTAAATGTATTTGGTCCAGTAGACTTGCCGTCTACAAATTCAATCAAATGTTGAAATGGGAGATCATGGTGTGTATCATACAGACGATTCTCTGAAGGGGTTTGTTCAGGAAGACTTCAATATGTGCCATCGCACCATTCTTCCGACCAGTGTTGGTAGCAGTACTGTCGCAACCCAAAACAACCAGGTCTGATAGGGGGATATTTTGATCAACAAAGAACTTTGTGATGGCAGCCCGTATGCTCTCTTCTCTTCCAGATGAAGGAGAGACGTGGCCAAGATAGTTCGAACCTGGCTCCTGTAGCATTACGTAGTGATCTTCTTTTTCATTATTCGGTGGTTGATGCCGTCTTTAGTCTCAAGGGTGAGAGTCTGATTCTTTCTTCTGTCGAAGTATAATGCTTTTACTTTGGTCGATTCAAGCGATGCACTCGTTTCTTCAACGATGGCGTTTCTTAGGGATTTCTTCTCTCTCCGAATCTTGCTTTTGTCAATCACCTTCTGCTTATGAACTGGGGTAACCAGTCCGATATCTACCAAAAGCGACGAAGCGATAATTGCGACCTTGCGGTCTGATATATTACATCTATATACTGCATTGGAAAATGTTCGCAAACTAACTCTCATTTGTTTAGAAGGGCTAGTCTTCTCTCTTTTAAGCGCAGGAAGAAACTTGACAGTGTAATCTGACTGTTCTCCCGATTCATTTTGTAAAGGGACATTATCGTTTTGTCTACCGGAACTACTAATTTCATTGAGCTTTGGTTGATTTTTGTGACCTCGATTTTTTCGCAATAAATGTTTGACAAGTTTTAGTGTCTTCTTTCTATCAAGTCCTGCCATACCCATCTGCCGGGTGGTTCTCTGGTCAATTAAAAGTAAAACCTCCAATTTAGGCACTTTCTTCTCTCGCGCGCAAGTGCAAGCAACCGGGTCGATGCATTTACAAGAAGCGATATCAAACAAAGTTTTGCTGGCGAACGCCTGGAATTCTTCAACTTTGGAAGCAAAGGAAACGAGTTTGTCCTTGAACTTTTGCAGCTGACGGACCTTTTTGTGATAATGTAAAATGAACGCTATAACCCGTTGCTCGCTCAAAATAGCTGCACCGCTGATTGACGCTTTTTTCCAAATTTGAATTACTTTCCTTGCCACTGAATGAGCTAGCACTTTAGCTGAGGGGTCTATCTGAGATGCTGCTTCCCATTTCGTGTTCTCTCTTTCCCACGAGAATTGCTTAAGAACTTCAGCGATTGTTGAAAGCTGATTAAAAGTCAATTCCGCAGGGGATCCAATGTCATTATGGACAAAGTTCCTCACATTCAAACGTGACTTCTTTTTACGTGACATCTTTACGGACACTTGATAGTTTATTTACCGAAACCAATTTTGAACAGTTAGACACTTTTGTCAACGCAATACCTCAACAAACTTCACGCACAATTGGAATGACGGACTTACACATTCAATGACTGCCGACAAGGACAAGTAGGACGCAATCCTTCAAAAACGCACACAAATGCACACGTATTTTCACTTAAACACAATCAGCAACGTAAACAGTTTCCACATCAAACACCACTTTTTCTGTCTAGAAAGCAACACAAAATTACTCCTAATCTCATCTGCAGTCACACTGACAATCAGTCACTTTTTGCTTTTCTCTCGATGCTACTCCACTTTTAATTTTACGACAAACTCGCTTTGGGGTGAGTTCATTCTATGCAGTGCAAGTGTTTTATCGAAAGGAGTTTTATCTACAAAAATAATCACTTATTTTTTTCACGCTAGGAACATAAGCTGGAAAACTACCGGTATGTGTCGTATTTGATAACATTCATTCTACTATAAAAACTATTTTCTTTTTACCTTGATTGCCCCATTTCTTACCTAAATAGCTGTTTATAAGAGACGAAAACTCGATTTTTTTTTTACAAAGCACTAAATAAAATATATTTTTGGGGCGTTTTGTCCAAATTTTAAGCCGCTGGTCGCACTTGAAGGACTTGCCCGATCAAGCTGAAATATTTTTCACGTAAAATATGTACATTTCTGACAAAAATAACTACTAAGAGTAAAATGTTTTGGTATAAGTAAATATGTATAATTTGTTTTTAAAAATTGTATTTCTTAACAACATTTTTGAAACTTTAGGCCGGTAGTGGCACCTAAAGAAATTAACTAATTGGCGTCCGATTTTCTATATGACACATAGAGACCATTTCGCAAAAAAAAAGAAAAAAGTTCGCTAAGGATAAGCTGATTTCAAAAAAAGTGGAAATTCGATGCACCCTAGTATTTAGGCTTGGCTGAATGCGAGTGCTTTTCCGTCCCCTTCCTTGTTGATGATCGGGAAGCATACTTAAAGATGAGACGGCAAATCTCATTGCACGGGACGAAAAATTGACTAAAGCCGCCCTGGACATAGAGTAATACTACTATTGAATGTTTTAGACGCTTCCCATATTGAATTAGTCCCATGCTGTGAGTAATTTAGAACTTTAGTAGCATAATGAAACTAATTTTCCTTAATCAAGTTGTTAACTTTCTGCTTTGTCACAATTCCTTTCTGGGACAGCGGTGGTTCAGTGGTAGAGCGTTCACCTCTGGTGTATGGAGTCATTGTTTCGATCCCAGCTCGTGCCACATGAAGTTTGTGGTGGACCAAAACCATGTACGTGGATTCTCTTGGGCTTCTCCCGAATCCTTCCACTTCGTTCATTCCACCATTTTTTTCATTTCTCATTATCACCGTCTCCTTAAACTAAACGGCAGAACGTGCGACGTAACACTGAAAGATTTTGATTCACTTTTGCAATTTCTTTCGTTCCAGACGTCATTATTTTTTGTCGTAAACCTAGGCAGGGTTACTAATGTAGTGATTATAAAGTGTAAAAAGTTTTATCAAGTAAGCACAATATTCTTTACTATTTCAATAATAATATTCGAGAAATCTATTACAATACATTTTAAACGAAATAAACCCTGGTAAAGACAGTAGATATGATTATGTGAAATATTTCTATGTATAGGATATGAATGTCAACCGTTAAAGTCATCGTGATGCAGGTTGATTTTAACAGATTGACTCCGTTAACAAAGTCAGTCGAGATGACCGCTCTAGCTATTTGTTACGGAAAAGAGAATACAAAAATTCACTTAGGATGTTTAGCATACGGTCTATAGATTTCCACCGTTAAAGTCTCCATTATCTTTTAATAAGTAAATGCATTGACTCCATTAATGTATTTGGCCGAGATATAAAGTTTTGATCTCTGTTGAAAAAAAAAAAAAGCAGTATTGAAGAATTGGCATCTGTTCAATCGTTCAGAATAACGGACGTTCCGAACGAATCGTTCAGAACGAACGGCAGAATATGAGAAGTCTCACTCTGTGATCCTAATAAAATAAAAAAAATGGAACAATCGTACTAATATTCCACGTTCCCATTTATTAAATTTAATCTATTCACTGTGCATATAACTAGCATAATTAATTATCAGTTACAAACGAATTATAATAGGCGTTTTCAGAAAACTTCGAAGAAGACTTATCTCCAAGACTAAAGTTCTATTTGATGATTTCTGATTTCAAATGACATGTGCCATATTGTAGGGTTGTTATTGTATAACCTTATGATAAGAGTAAAATGATTCAATCTATAAGTAACACTAATTCCAAATAGTTAAAACGTGCCGCCAAAAGCGCTGCCAGTCTAACTGCGCACATAGCAGAGAGGGAAACATAAACAATTAGAATTTAGCGTTATTCACAGCCTGAAACATTTCCTTTTATAATAAGGATTATGAATCTTTGGTTGGAAGTTTAAAACTTCACTATTTCAGTTTAATCATTTCAAAATCAATCAACGACGTAATCATATTGAGAATTGACAAATAATGTTTATGTCTTTCTATTTTGAAATATATTTAGGCGATTTATCTTCTAATTGGTTGTATCAATTTAATTATTTGAATATCGACACTGACGAAACTGAACATGAACCGCTTTGCTTGCTATTAATGAGATAACTGCCCTATACACATTTAGATAGCAATATTAACAATTTGTGTAACAGATGGGGAAACTAAAATCTGACACTCATTAACAATGGTTAAGGGACAATTAACACTGGTTTCAAGATTATTGAGTAGTCATTGGTCTACTTTCCACTCATAAACAATTTTTTTCCTGTCAACGAATAATTCCATATTTGTTGCAAATTCTGTCTAAAATTCCCTTTGTAACTTTTCGAGAAATTACTGTCGAAAAATACCATAAAATAAGGTTTTCTCTACGAATTTGCATCACTGACTCTGGCATGAAACACCGGTTGTTGCGCAATATACGCGAACGTATGTGCTTCCCAAGATCCCCGACTTGTGCAAAGCGTATTTGTTTCTGCATGGGGGGGGGGAGGGGGCGACTCAAGGGCAAGGTGTAGGTAAACAAAAGTGAGTTAGATCGGTTGAAGGACAACATTTTGACTGATATCATTCGGTTCACTGGAGAATATGAATATGATCTTATTTCCAACATTTGTTTCAATTCCATTAAACATAGTGCAAACTACATTATATGCATAACGTTACAAAACTTTAATGCTCATGTGATAGCTCTTGTCGTTTGCATTCCATGTGAAGCTTTTGATTTACATCAAGTATAGCCTGGGTGCTAAACAGGACAAAAAAATTCAAATCAACTTTGTTCTCCACAGTGGCCCCCTTCTTAGTAGTGGCCACTGTGTTGCTTCGACTGGCCTTCAATTGCGCAGCGGGTTTCCTCACAGTGGCCTTCGAGTGCGTGTCACGCGTTATCATGCTCCGACACTCCATTCCTGTCTAGGTAGATAACTGATAAGACTACCCTTGAACATAATGAAAATCCGTTTGCTTAGTTGTAACTTACATATATATTTTTACGTTCCAAAATAATGTCGAACCATGGATCACTTGCAGCAAAAACACACGCACTTGCTACGACACCAGCGGTGAGGGACATAATACTCTACTACGCCTACTAGGTTGGAGCGTTTTGCACTTTTGTTGGAAATTCGATAACGGCTAGTGCGGAAAAGGTGCCATTTTTTTTTTGGACAACCCTTTACCCTGCCCCAACGGAATTAAATTTTTTTTTGGTTTTTGGTTAGGTAACACGCACAATACCAATGACAGAAAGCTACTTGTGGTCGTTTTTAGAGTTACCTGATGGCTATAATTCAATTATTTTCTTTTAGAAAACTTGTAACAATGCCAGTAAATAATTTTAAAATGTTTATGAGTCAAAGTACAGGCATATTAGCTCAGTTGTTGGAATTAATGTCCAGATTTTGTTTGGAATGCCACGTTAACGTGATTATAGGCATAGCTCTTGATATAACACGATTTTTTGTAGCAACTCTTGGCTTGTTGTGTACACCAAAAGCAAATGTCACCTAGCGGCAGGATACACAACTTCATCGTTTCTTACTTTGGCCACGCTCTTCGATCGTCATCCCAACGTCCGGCTCCGTCCAGAAGATTCGCGTACCTCCCACTCGCCTCGTTGACTCCCGAACCTACTCCGACGTTTTTAGAACATTCTCGCTCGAAGTTCGGCGGTGGTATAAATATTGCGTACTTCGGCCAACCAATCCAACAGTCCAGTTTATTGCAGCTGAAGCTTTAACGGTTTTAGTTCGCTACTGCTTCTGTTAAGACAGAGAGTTTGTGCATTGTACCTAAAGTTACAGTCTTCTTAGTGCGATACTATTCAGAGACATTTTGTATACTTCAGTTTCCAAGTTCGGAAGCAATGGAAAGCAAAATAAAAAAAGCCTCATAGCAGACCAACACGGAAAAATGTGAAACGAAGTTTATTTGGCACTCTAAGTGAAATGAGTGAAGTGCAATTACCCACGTACGCTGACATTATGCGACATTATTATTGGTTTCGAATTGGTTTAAGTGGTGACGAAAGTATAACTATATTTCCAATAACTGACATTTGTAAACTAGTTGGACAAACAGTTGTACATATTTGGCGTAAAGCAAGCATTCCTGTGGTTTCAGAAAAGGAGTTTCTGACATGCTGAAAACATTTTATAATAAGTGTCTCACCAAGGAAAAACATTTCAATCAAGAAGGACGAGAAGCAACATCACACGCAGGTCTTGCAAATGTAAAACCGCCGAAGATTGCAACTGTGAGAGGACATGCAAGGGTTTGAAACAAGAATTCAACCTTCTTTTGGAGCAGAGAACATCATGGAAAATAAACATTGGTAAAATTGACGTCCGAACAAGCAAATCACTGTCAAAGATGTTTTCCCGTAAAGTGAGCAGATTTAAGGGGCAGACAACCAAGAAAGACGCTGGAAGTGTTGAAACAAGACTATCAAATAGTGGGATTAGGCATAGTCACAGGTCAAACACTGGTGTCGTCAGCGGAATCCAGCGAAGCTGTTGAATCGGGAAGAACGTCGGTGTTAGACTTCGAGGCGCGACCAAAAAGGAAACATAGCCCAAAGCGCATCTGTCTTCAAAATACTGCGGATGCAGCGTTTAGAACTGGAGTTTGAGACAGACATGTTGCTTTCATCGCTTCTGCCGTATTTCAGGACGCGAGACTCATAACGCCAAAGGACAACAATATTGTTGTTGACAGATCTAAGGTACTAAGTGGAAAAGATAAACTGAGTGAGAAGATCCACAAAGAAAAGGCTCACATAGACCGCGCGATTACGAGTATCTTCTTCGACGGAAAAAATTATGCAACTCTTGTGCAAGAAAAAAATAACGGCAAACTACGGAGACGAGAGGTTACAGAAATGCATATCACAGTTCTATCGAAGCCCGGTTCAGAATTCTTGGGCCATGCCCAACCTAAGTCAGGCACTGGAAAGGATATTGCTGACTCTATATTGAGCTCTTAGAGAAGAAGCAATACGACGTGTCAAGTCTTGCGGCAGTCTTCAGCGATGGTGAAGCCACGAACACAGACTAACTGCTGATAAGTCAGATAAAAAGATCCCTAGGAAAGGAACTGCAACATCTCATTTGCCTTCCTCATACCAACGAGTTGCCATTTCGATACCTCGTTACCGAATTGGATGGTGGTACACCTGACCCAACGCTTTTTCCACCCCATCGGAAAGAAATTAAAGGATTCTGAACGTTCACCGATCATCTCCTTTACAACCATTCCCGTTGAATGGGTGTCTGAAATGGAAAAACCAGATGGTTAAGCAGGGACCGGTATTATCTCTTTGAAATTTGTAAGGGTGTTGCTGCAGGAATGTGTACTACCGATCTAGCAAACAGAAAACTAGGACCATTATCACATTCACGATGGCTTCATTGGCCTGTAGAATGCTTCGCCACTACATCAGTACAGATAAACCTAGTTCAAGTTTGTATCTACTTTGCCAGTACATTGTTAGAGTATACGCTCCCGTCTGGTTTTCAATACGGCGAAATCCTTCGTACGAAATGGGCGCCATGCAACTGTTTAGCATAGTTAAGCCATCACGTTTTCTGCTCGAAAATCTACAACACATAATTTATTCTGTTCTTCAAACAAACGGATACTACGCTCATCATGAAAACCTGCTGATAGCAATGACAGCAGATGAAAATTCGCACATTCGAACGTTAGGCTGGAGAGGGATAAAAAAAAGTGCCGCAGCCAGAAGACTCCGAGATCAAGCCGCCGACGTGACTTCATTGTTTCGAAATTAAACTTTACAGCTGGAAAATTACTACAACATGATTAATTGGTCTAACACAGCCGCCAATCACACGAAACATAACGGATCAGCAGCTTGAAGAAAACATCCGACCTTCAGCTACTCTAACAACACTACCTTGCCATAGTCAAGCTGTGGAACGCATAGTGAAGCTGGTGTCCGAGGCAGCGTCGAAAAATTGCGGCCAGAAGGCAAGAGATATCTACGTTAGAGCCAAACTGAAGTCTAGAACAAGAATGCCCCGTTTCGACACCACGAAGAACTACGTGACCTAAGGTCAAATGTCAACGTATGCCTACTGGGTGGGTGGGTAGGCCGAACTCGAT
Source organism: Thermobia domestica (assembly GCF_964235325.1). NCBI lineage: Eukaryota > Metazoa > Arthropoda > Insecta > Zygentoma > Lepismatidae > Thermobia > Thermobia domestica. The sequence goes on from NC_137467.1 coordinate 158,226,221, forward strand.
GTACAACCACCTCCTTGTGATGAGTTAAGGGTTAGTTTGCGTACAGAGCAAAATAAGTGAAGAGTTGCACAAAGAAAATTGTGTTGCATCAAGGGCTATGACTATAATCATGGTTAACGTAGCATTAGAAACAAAATCTCGACATTAATTCCAACAACTGAGCTAATATGGCTGTACTTTGACTCATAAACATTTGAAAATTATTTACTGGTATTGCTACAAGTTTCTTTTAATAAAATAATTGTATTATAGCCATCAGGTAACTATAAAAAGGACCAAAAATAGTTTTCTGTCATTGGTGTTGTGCGTGTTGCCTAACCAAACACTTAAATAACTTTAATTCCGTTATGGCAGAGTAAGGGGTTGTCCAAAAAAATAAAAAAGAAATCAGGAAGGTCGGTGCCACTAATGGCATTTTTTACGCACTTGCCATCATCAAATTTCCAACAAAACTGCAAAACGCTCCACCTTAACGCGTACTGCTCGCTGAGTTAGCAAAACGTTTTAGATGGCTCAGAGACAATGACCTAAGAGTCTGGCCTAGTGTTAATGATATACGGGTTCATAAGACAACCTTTCATATTGTTCCCTTTTATGGATATAAAATTACCAAAAATTCAAAGTTCGGAGTTTTTGACTTAATTCATAACAACTGATGTGGGTTTATTACATCAGTGGTCAGAAAGAACGATAGCTGCGCGGGACCATACCTACGAATTAATGTAAAGTGCTTTTATAATTTGGGACCAAAACAATAATCCACCTTAAATCCTTTCCTGTCGCGACACAAGTTCTTCCCATTTCCATAAATTTTGTGAAGTCAAGATTTTTTTGTATTTACTTAGAACTTCGAAAAATATTTAGTGAAACGCTTTTTTTACTTGATATAATACTTATTTTCAAAGATCGAATTTGGATGTCGTGGGTTAGAAAATTAATAGGCAAGAAGAAAATATGGTGAAATGTGCTTCGAAAATGTTGCACGCCAATTTCAACGAAATGTTGCAGGTAGATACTAGACATAAAAATAACGTTTCTACTTAAAAATAGTTTGAAAGGTGTCTTCCGTCTCACAGACAGGAAACTGACAAAGTGTCAATTACTGAACAAACAATGCGAGATATGTGTGCTCTCAAGAACAGTTCCAAAAGTTGAGAGTATATAATTACAAAGTAATTGCTACGTGGCCGGCAGCAGAAGATATCAAACAGTATTATGAAATGTGTCTACTGTTATCTTGCAATAGCAAGCCTGCGACGAGCTCTTGCTGATCTGTGTATATGATAAGTTCGAGCAATAGTACATTTATTTATGTATGCAAAACGTGTGACCGATAATTGACAAGTCAATGTGCCCATATAAGAGTGGAGTTCAAAAAGTAAAGGCACATTTGCAATTTCTCTTTTCAGAGATTGGGAACACTTCTAGTAACCAGCGCTGAGTGAGTGTAGTTGGCAATACATCGTCACAACGTGTCGCTCGTATTCCTGCATTAGTCGTTGGAGTGTAGAAGACCGTTAATCATGGCAGCTCCATTGACTATCTGTACCAAGGAGGAAATGAGAGCAGTGATTCGCTTTTTGCATGTGGAAGGTGTGAAACTTGTGGACATATTTGGTTGAGTGCAAGCACAGTGTGGTGACAGCTGTTTGTCACGAAGAAAGATCTACGAATGGATAGAGCGGCTCAACACGGAATAACTTGTGTATGTATGTGACGAGGCAAGATTGGGCAGGCCATCGACGTCAATTACTGAGGACAATGTGGATGTCGTTGAGCGAATACTAAGGGAAAACCGAAGAAACACAGTGGACGATATCGCTAATACTTTAAACATCAGCACTACGGAATAAAGATTTGAAAGTAACGAAGGCGTCATCGCTGCGGTGCAAAATTGGTTACAGATGCAACAGGAAAGCTTTCCTTCTGGTCGAATCAAGAGAAACTTGTGAAACGATGCAAAAAGTACATTGAAGTCCAGGGAGGTTACGTAGAAAAATAAGGTATCTTTTAGGTTTCTATCATTAGAATAAGTACAGATTTTCTCAAATATACCTTAACCTTTTTAATTATCCTTGTACTTAACAGGCTCGTGGCTTGGGCACCAACTTGTGTGATGTGATAATGATACATGAGAGTCAGCGAAGAACACTTCAAGGAAATTAGTCGCACGTCCAAAAGGAGATGCCAATATCTACTGTGTCTACACGATGTAATATGATAGTGAAGTTAAGTATATTGCAACACACACACACTCATATGCGCACGATATAAATTCGTAGTTTCGTCAGCATGTATAATTTGCAGGAGTAGTTCAGCAAAATAAAGTCACAGTGAATCCTTCCAACGTTATGCAATTACTGTTTGGTGCTTCTGACACATCTCCCATAGTTGTCAATAACAGCACAAGAAAGGCACATACCACGGGTATTGCAATTGTCACTGAAAGTCAGGGTGGATGATATAGTTACAATGGGCACAGAAGAAACATTAACATTAGCATTTGCAAAGGGAGATAGGGACAGGGAAGAGAATGCTGCCCAATATTCACCTGGGAATGACGAGGTATAGTGCAGCCAAAATGTCTTGAGCCGTGGCAAATATGCGAACTAAAGCTCACATCCTCGAAATATCCACGCTTGAGTCAATAAGGTTTCAGCTGTTGCTAAGCAAGAGAGCCTTAGCCAAAGGGAGTGGAATTCCTACAGCCGATAGCAGCGCTCGGAACGGAAGACTAGGGATCAAGTCAATGGGGTATATCTATAGAAGAGTGCGGTAGCGGCACAATCGTACATGGTCAAGCAGGCATTAAATTTGATACAAACCAAAGGCTGTCACCTATTGGAGAAGTGGTATTAAGAAATCGATGCTCGTACAAGCAAAGTTCAGAAAGGTAACCTCAAGGCAGCAGTTAGACGCTAGGTAAGGGAAGTCACTTGCAGAGGAACACGGAAGGATAAGATGTCGCAGGTATATCAGTATGTTCTTTGGCAATTCCAAGACTTTCGTGAAGCACACTTTCCAGTACACGATGTTGATCTATGCGGCCATGAGCTTTGCAGGGCTTTGTGAAGACATGGACCCGTCAATCAATTAAACAGAAGGAACATCAGATGCCGCCATAAAGAACGTAAATATTAATGACTAAACTAACTCCAACAATGTTAGACCATCATTATTTTCTGGGAGTGCAAATGTAGACACATTTGAGAATGAAGTCAATGCATTGTGTCCAGAAAGTGCTGAGATGAAAATGAAATGAAATGAAATATTTGAGTTTTACGTCCCACGATTATGCCGGTTAAGCTAAAGGAGACGGTGATGATGAGAAACGAATGAAATTGTGGAATGAAAAAGTGGGAGAACCCCGAGTAAACCCACGAGCACGGTGTTTGTCCACCATAAAGTCCACACGGCGCGAGCTGGGATCGAACCAGGGACCCCAAGCACCGTAGATTAACGCTCTACCACTGAGCCATCGTGCCCCCCAAGTGCTGAGATGAGTAAACACTTAAGCAGATAGTTGAAAACTGGCAATTTAAATTATGCGTTACTTGCTGATTATCTGCATTGGCCAGACACACCTAAGCGCAAGGGGAAACGCAATATAGAGCGCCTACCGCTTGTTGTCACCTCAGAGAAACACCAAGAAATGATAAGAGAGAAGGAAACCTGGAAGAAGCAAATTGAAGAAGAAAAGCTAAGTGGAAAAGAACGAGAGAGGAATCCAAGGCAGAAAACAGAAGGAAAATGCTAGCAAGAGTAGGATATAAAGATTGTACAGCAGAAATGAATCGAAAAATTGTACAGCCAGAGAGGAACCAGAAATAGGTGAGAGTAGGGCTAGAACCGGAAACATTCTCCTCAAAATTCAAAACAGTAACAAACTGCAAAGTGATTTTTGTTCGGTGCCCAAATGAATATCAGTAAGAACTCTAATAAATCATGTCGGAAATGTGCACTACTGTTAAACGCTTACAACATGATAACGCGTTATTTTGTGTACAGATAGTTTTCTTTTATATTGCATTCCTAGAGATCACAAGGTTCATATTCCAGAAGACCTGCAAGATGATGATTTTGGGTGCCATATTCGCTATGTTCTGGACGATGACAGCGAAGATATAGATATTTAATGTTATGTTGATAGTGAGTAATATCACTCAGTCTCTGTAATGTAAATCATGCGACCCTAGTTTCTCGTTTCCTTCTTTAGAGTTTTTTTTCCTGAACTTAAATGTTATTGTTTGCAGAATGTTATAAACAATTTCAAGTGATTTCTTGTAATTATTGGTCAAAGAGTAACCTGATCCCACACAGCACACCGACGTCCAATGTACATCCATTTAACGTCCGGGCAAGGATTTACGGGATGTCCAGCGGACGTGTGGTTTTGGTCCATATAACGTCTAGTGGATGTACACGGGAGAGTACAGGTGGCACAGTTGCCGTGCATCTACTGGACGTCCAGAACGCACATATTATGTCCATTTCTGGTACCAAAACGAACTAATTATGGACGTACAGACGCCCAATGGACGTTCAGAAGACGTGTTCTTTTGGTCCATACGACGTCCACTCGATATACACAAGATGTTACTTTGGGACAGTTGCCATGCATCTCCTGGACGTCCATTCGGAGCTAAAATGGACCTATTAAGGACTTCAAACTGATGTAGAGGATGTCCATATGTGGATATCATTGGAACCTGAACGTACAAATTGTGACTATTTTTGGTCCCTACACGGACCAATTATGGACTTCCACTGAATGTTCTAAAGGACTGCCACAGAAGAACTATTTCACTCGAAGCCCGCTACGCAAGCCATGCTATCTAGAACCAATCTATTTCTAACAGCGTTACACTTTTACCACATCAAAGTGGCATCTAAATAAACCTTATTCCAGAAATTTTTACCATCAGTCAATAAGTACACACGTCAATATTTACACTATAAAGTTCTATGTGCAAACAAATAAACAATGAGACATTACTATGGTCACGTTTTTTAAGAATACGTTTAGTTTAATCAAAATTCTGGTTGTGTACCACAAAAAAAAAAAAGTTTCGACTTTTATCTACTAAAAGGTCAAACTATTCGAAAATTATGTATGAATAGCAAATATAATTTCAATTTTACATGGATCTTTTTTTATCCTAATTGAGGTTATACCATATATTTATTCATGCATTACTGATCCTTCTCCTTTAATAAAGGTCGGTGGGTTTTACACCGTGCCAATAAAATTAAAATATTCTACATCATGTAGTTATTAATAAAAATCTAAATAAGTATGAAATAGCATGTGCCCTTTACAGCTAGATTAAAAACTACAATAATGCTTCCTTATTTCCCGACAATAAGCACTCAAAATGTAATTAACAAAGTAAAGTATTTTGCCCATACGCTTCAGTTAATAGAATTTGTATCTTAATTTATCATCTTCAAACCTGCATCCTCTTCCACTGTTTGCATTTGCGTAGAGAAATATCGAAAACTGAAAACTCTATAGTAACACTTTCGTTTCATTACCGCCACCTTCCCCATTTCTGTGATTGATGTAAAAACCTCCATCGATTCAGCCTGAAGTTTCATAGCGTTCACCTCCGGTGCTTGGGGTCCCTGGTTCGATCCCAGCTCGCGCCGTGTGGACTTTGTGGTGGACAAACACCGTGCTCGTGGGTTTTCTCGGGGTTCTTCCGTTTCCTCCCACTTTCTTGATTCCACCATTTCACTCATCTCTCTCTTCGGGGGGCGCGGTGGCTCAGTGGTAGAGCGTTCACCTCTGGTGCTTGGGGTCCCGGGTTCGATCCCAGCCCCCGCCAAGTGAACTTTGTGGTGGACAAACACCGCGCTCGTGGGTTTTCTCGGGGTTCTCCCGTTTCCTCCCACTTTCTTCATTCCACCATTTCACTCATCTCTCATTATCACCGTCTCCTTTAGCCTAACCGGCATAACCGTGGGACATAAAACTTAAAGATTTCATTTCATTTTTCACTCATCTCTCATCATCACAGTCTCCTTTAGCCTAACCGGCATAACCGTGGGACGTAAAACTTAAAGATTTCATTTCATTTCCTGAAGTTTCATAATTCGTTTCTGAAATATCACTTCTCTCTTTTCCTTTGTATGGACAACAGGCTGGACAGCTAATCTTCTTCTAGCTTTTTAACATTGTCCCCAAAACCTTTTTTTTATATTATCGTACTCATAAGAAATAATAACTTAAACATGACGTCCCTTAATGCCCGAGAACGTTTCAAATACATAACTTTGAAATTGTATACATTATAAAAATAAGGAAGTCGTAACAAAAAGAAAGAAATAAGATAACAATACACTTTATTGAGTGACCTGTCATTACGTCTTAAAGTTCTTAACAGTTTCCTTGATTTATTTTCAAGAAGATTGTAATTTTTTACATTTGTATACAAAGAAAATAGATAAAACTATCTAGCTATTTAAAAATAGTAAGATATTTCGCTATAAAACTATCTAGCTATTTCGCTATAATACTATCTAGCTATTTCGCTAGGGCCAATGGGCACAAAACACTGAAATCTGGTCCTGTACACAATGAGTGATTGACAGAAATCCTTTCTTATTGCTGTTCTCCATATTTCTTTTTTCTGAAATCAAGAAAATGGGAAAATTAATTCTAGATACTAACATCAGAACGATCAAAATTATTTAAAAAAAAATCAAATTATGAGCTTGTAGTTAAATAAGTTTTTATGTTTAATTTTAAAGAGTAAAAATTACGTGACCGGGGTCGGGGATCGAACCTGAGAACTTCTAACTTTAAACTATACAAACGAGACTCAAAGGTACAAAGTTAAAATTCCAAATTCCAAATTGACCCACAAATTACAAAATGTATTGTTATTAAAATGTGTTTACGTAAGCATTATGAAAGATTAAGCACTTAAAATAGCATGTTTCAAAGGAAGCCATGTCTTCTGGACAATAGAAAGAATGTCTTGAGATGAATAATTATGGAAATTTACGAAATCATATTACGGAAAAAAAGGAAGAAAAGCATTTTAAGAAATGCATGCCCTTACACTTTTTTCTGTTATGACAAACTATTACAGAATTAGATATTGCAGTTGGAAGAAAACTGAAAAATGTATATAAAACCAAGAAGAGATTCAAAGTTTTCTCCTGTCAAATGAGAATTGAGCCGCCAGCAAAGCAGAAAAATACCCTCTGATGCTTATCACAATTGGGTGCAACACTGCATGCTTTCCACTAATCTAACATGTTCAGTGTCCTTGCAGGAATCAACCTCCAAAGCACATGAAATCTTCCTAATTATAATGTTTGTATATAATCCCTAATGTATACCATAAAGCATAGTCTATTTAATACTTTATTTTTCTAAAACTATATGGAATATAAAACTTTTTATTGAAAAAAATCTAAAATTGAAATATTGTATGGCGCGACATCATCATTTCACATTCTTAGAATGACACTGAGAAAAACATATTTTGACTTCCTTTTTTTATTAACTCCATCCACCACAAATCACAAAGGAACATAGTGCTTGGAGAGAGTCTTGTCATTGCAATGTGGGAAACAAATTTACTATAAACGGATACGGTTGTTATTTAGTGTTAAAATTAATTTTAATTTCAAAAGTATTTAAGAAATTCTGAAGGAAAAGGAAATAATAATAATAATAATAATTGATTACACAAAGAAACTGCCTACCTGAACACATTTTTCATTAAAACTAAAATCATACCTCAGCCAATTCCAATTGGGTTTTACTACATGCAAACAAACTGAGAAAGTGAATGGTGAGCTAACAGCAACAGCAGATTATAGCATTCTTCAATAAACTACAGCATACTCCCGATTATACGCTGGCGTCTCCCGGAAAAAAGTTAACTCAATAAAGCTACTGCACGAGTCATACAGAACGAGACTGTTTAAATATAGAGTATAAATTAACTTACAGTATCGTACCTTGGCTTCACTGTAAATATACACTTTTTCGTTGATTGTTTTACGTTGTACTGAACAATACCGGTACAAATATTTTTAGTGTTCTGTATACATATTTGCACACTTTTTCTTACGTTTTACGTACAATACAATAAGTTTTTTAAGCTAGAACAATTTTTGTTTTACGAACAAGTATTGTCTGTCATTTTCAGCTATTCGCGGTGCCTCTGCTACCTAATTCCGCGAATAATCGGGAGTTTATTGTTCTCTTTTTCTCTACTGCTGCTTGTTCGGTTAACCTGAAAGAGCTTTCAACTAATAAGAAAACTTTGAAAACTGAAATGAAATTACGAAAATATTGAGCCCTAAGAAATTACTGAGTCTTTGCAGAATCATTATCCCTTCATTCATTGGAAAACTAAAGAGAACTCTAATAATCTCCAACAGAAGGATAGATTCGGGATCCGAACACCTATACTATATGTCGAAATTTTTATACTTTTTACAAGTTTCAAATTTTTATGAAAAGTATGATTTGAATGCATAAAGATAGCAGACGATTTCTGCTTCAAACCAAGTAATTGCCCAAACTCAGTATCTCAAACATATAGTTGTAATTATAAATACATTATTGCACTTTTCTCCAGAAAGGCATAAGCAGATATGTCGACTTTTGGCGAAATCAAGATATTTTGCCTTTTTAGCTTTATCATTTGTGAGCAAAAGCATATAACTATAAAGTTTTAGCAAGATATGAACCATAGCATTTCATTCCTTTTCTGTAATGAAAAAAAAAATCTGAATTCTCCTTCAGAGCTACAAATCGACGCAGAAAAGGGGCAGTTTCAACAGAGTTAGCAGCTAATACTGAATAGATATTTTTACCAAATCCTGTACTGTTGATCTACGAGGTTGCTGCATTGGACCGTCGAAATATGTCTAACAGCTAATAAACTTCCAGTCTAAAGTATACCTACTTGTACTCCTGTAACCCTATACAATTTGGAAAGTAATACAAATTATATAAAACTTTAATATTCTCTTTCGCATGGATCCTCACGAAGCACAAAATTATGCACAGAACTTATTCGTTATTTCTTGAGCTTCATATGTTTTAATAATAGATTTAACTAAGTTGAAAAGTAAAACGGGATTAAAATCTATTCGAACTTTGGAACTTCTAATAGTTTCTAACAAAATAAAGTGCCGAATTAAATCCATCAAATTCAGTTCAGCTAGTTTTGCATTTCCCGACCAATGCATATGCCTAAACAGGTGCAATGTGCGTGCAACGCGACTTATCACATGGAAGTGTTAGCGAAGCTTGTCTAATATAGCTCACTTAAATGAGATACTTACTTTGTTCCTTATCTTCAGCAGAAGCAAGGCACACGGAACTAACGCCAACATCTTGCTTCCTAATAGATTTAATTACTTTAGGTGGTGTAGGTAGCATTTCGAACATAGAATTCACTTCGTCGTCCGAAGTTTCACTGTTAATTTCTGGTGTTAAAGGCCTTTGTTCCTTTCGTTTACGTAAATGTCCTTCATCGTCTGTGTTCAGATCTGAGGTGTACTCAGCCTTTCTCAGCTTGCTACGAGCCTTGTCATAGCAGTCTGTATTAAATAAGGAAATTTAAAATAGAATTAAAAGTATGGAAATTTATGTAACTTTCGATTTTTATATACAATACACTTATATGTGCAGATATCGTTATTCTGTAACACTACTTTTAATTAAAAAGCTGTAGTAGAATATTTTTAATACTTATACGTCCAAGCTTATTTTATTTTTCGAAAATGTAAGTTTTATTTACACAGGTTGAGTCAGAAGGTTGTTTACAACGCTTGAGGCGAAATTCTAGAGATCAACAGGAGAACAAAAACCTCAAAGACATCGTGTCTAGCTCTATTTACATGCGTTTTCGTAATTCTAGCCTGGCAAGACAAACCGTGATGTTACCTAACGCATAGGTCCTATCCAACTTCTTTCCAATATCTCATACCCTTTCCCTTCAGTGCTGAGACAAATTAGTGTAAAAGTCACAAATAAAAATAAGTTTCCCCGGAGTCAAAAGAGGACCCAGTGCAAAAATGCTAAATTTTCGTCCCATTTTGATCTAGAATCACCTCCCAAGCGTAGGAACGACTTTTTGATACATTCCGTAGATCAAAATTTCTCTCCTTCCCCCCAAAATATATCTACTCAAAATTTTTTTTTTAAAAAAATGACTCGTTACAGGTTTCGATGCTCGAATGTAATACTATGGAAGGAAAAAATGAAGCACCTTTAAAAATTGAGCTGCAGATGTGAATGCGGTCACAGTGTTGGGCAATTGTCCAGTTAGAAAAAGCTACATATGTGAGCACGGGTAGAAAAATAAAAGGATAATTTATAGTACGACATTTATGCATAAAATCTTTGATTTCAAGTTCTTTGCACACTTAGGGTTTAGAATGATATTTGTGACTCCTATTGTTCGAAAATGAACAGCGATAATCAGCCTAAAAGAATATACGAACTTCTAAGGTAATTTTTGGTAAAGTTTTATTCGAACAACTTCGTTCAAATGGACAACCGACAAACCTTAAGCCACAACCACGGGCAACGAAGGCTTGCCTGCATCCTGTCTACTACTTAAAGCGAGTGTCTTCCCAGTGTTAGAATTAAATTTCATCAATAGGGGAGCCTTCCAAAGACGTAGAAGAAAGGTGTTTGTAATCTAAGTCAGAGTGGGCTGTGATGATATATAAACCAAAAAAATAATAGCTCAACACACATGCAATGAAGAAAATAAACCAAAGTACTTTCGGCGATTTTACATTGGTATCCTCGTTGTTACTAATAGAGTGAATACACAAGCACTGGATTCACGAATGGTTAAAAAACGGTAATATATATATAAAGCAAGAAGAGCATTAATACGTCACTACACGTACTACAGTACTACAGTAATCACGTCACTACAGTAAAAAATACAAATTAACCAGTATTTTATTTATTTATTTATTTACTGCTTTTCAACCATTTGTGAAGGAAATACCTATGCATCCTTTTTAAACTGGTAACAACCTAGGATGACGATGTGAAATTGCAGAAACTACTTGAACAACACCCACCCACCCTATATATACTGTATATATATATATATGGTATTATAAAAATCGTGGACAAGCTCTACAGGAACTTCTAGAAGTCAAAAGGAGACAAAATAAATTATCTTGCGTTTTTTCCTGTGGAACCTCCTTTCATTGGAAGAGTCCTTCTAAGGGTCCAAATTTGAATTTTACATTGGCTTTTAGGCAACTTTCAATGAACAATTTGCCAGGAAAGGAAATAGGATATTGGAAAGAAGTCGAATACGAGCTGTTCATAAGGTAACATTCTGCTTTTCTGTTATGCAGTGCGCAGATACAGGCTTGCAGTAAAACTGGACCATTAGGTCAAAATAGACATGCTAACTACAAACATTTATCTGAGTCCTGAATGACAAAGTAACGAGATGTTAATTTATGAATAAGCTTTATCCTACTTCTTTCCAATACCCCACACCCTTTCCTGGTCCTTTGTTTTTCGAAAGTTGTTTATAAACCAAAAATAAAATTCAAAATTGAGCTCTTTGAGCGGCCTTACCAAGGAAAGTAGGGCCCACAAGAAAAAAAATACTCTTCTTTTGAGCTCTAGCGTAAGTTGCTGATAAAAATGAGGATATTACACAGGCGTATACGATATACTAAAATCTAAAGTATTAGGAATGTAGCCTACCATACAATACAGTTCAATTACTCACCGTCGAGCAAGACATGATATATTATGTGTAATTGAAAGGAAAAATGTTATAAGGTAGATATTTGTAATCGAATTCAAAAATGTTATCTATCTAACATTGAGCCGATTTAATACGAAAATATATTTATCGCACATTAAATGTGCAACATAAAAATTGTACTATTTTTTTTTTAAAAAAAAGAGATAAACATATTTGAGTCATTGCACGTCAAATTATTACACTACAGCCCATTTTCAACCCGACCCTTTTCTTTCAAGTAAATTTTATTTCCGTGTTATCCTGGATAAAAAAAATCATTAACTGTCTTAGAAGAAATTATGAAATAATTACAATTTTAACTACGTCCATTATAGCTTACAATTTAGCCTTTAAATATTAAGACTAAAACCAAATTGATGATGCAATTTTTTTGACAATTTTTTATATTTCAGACTCGTGTCTCTGGTAACATGCTACACGTATGAACGTAACACTGCATTTCTACTAGGACTGTACCGCAAATGCCATTTAATTCTGGAGATGGTGTGCTATGGACTTACAAATCTTACAACCATTTGTTGACTTAAACCGAAACAATTAGCCATAGACCCCAAAAACGTATGGTCCTCTCAATACAGACCGATTATACTATCCTCAAACCAGCTATAAGTCTGTGACCAAGCAGATACGAAGGAGGACCACCGTTAGAAAGTTCCCCCTTATTAACTGCGTCTTAGTTATTTCGTCTCCGCTAGACGACCTTCAGAATTGGAATTTACAAACAAATTCTATATAACAAACAAACTTCGTTACCACCAAAAGTTGGTTAATAAGCAAAGATAATAAAAAGGAAAATTAAAAAAAAATCCAGTTTAAGAAAATTTAAATAATAAAAATTACTCTAATCAAAAGGTGAACTAAGTAAATAGGAATAAATTACATGTCCGGAGGAAAGCTTAAAATTAAATCGGATAGTTATTAGTACAAGTCCATCGGTGATGGAAAATAACGTTAAACTTTCTTACTGTGAGCTCACACACATGTCTCTCCACATCACACCGCTCTGCCCCGAAGGAACCATGACAAACGCCATGAAGTATACAAGGAGATGAAAATTTCCTCTCACACGAAAACAAAGTAGGAAGAAAGTACTTAATTCGAATGAAAATAAAGTACAAAAAAAAAAAAACTGGAAAATACCGAAATAATGAAAAAAAACATAGGATGTGTTAACCTGTATTACTCTTTCCTTACTAAATCTTCCTCGTTATTGGAAATATTGTAAATATATAATATAATAACGTTACTAAATAATATATGGACGTATTTATGAAGTTTCGCAAGATATCAATACACATAGATATCATTACACTATCCGTCTTCACTTACACGCCGAATTGCGACTAATTTCCACTCAACCTCATCGGGTCGATATACCTTTTACACCGAAACTTTAAAACTGAAAATTTCTATAGTTACATTGTAAGTGTTAATCCAATCCCGATATTCGAAGAAAAGACACTTCTACATCTCCTACTCCCAGCTTCTAGAAATCTGAGAGCTATAATCTTTAACGAATGACATTTCTTCTATCCACCTCTGGCAGATGTGTCGAAGAAAAAAATATCACTGCTAGCCAGGCCGGTAGCCAGCCCAAAAATTTAGGGGGGGCCGGCTGAGGTTAGGGGGGGGGCCTGATCCAACCATATTATAGTTCATCACCATATTATAGTTCATATCTAAGCGTATCGTAACATTTTTAAAGGGGGCCAGCAAAAATTTAGGGGGGGCCCGCCCCCCTAGACCCCCTTGGATACGGGCCTGCTGCTAGCATTTGCTAGTAATTATTTCAACTTAATAAATATAAAGGATACTGTAAATAATAAACTTTACTATTATGATAAAAAAAATTGATACTATAGACCTTTTACGTTCATTTATTAACTGACATTTCTGTTTCTTGGCAAAGCGCTGATACTTAAATACACGATAAAAAATCTATACGGAAAAGGGTATATAAGACGTAAACTTACTGATTAACGTGGAATCCGAACCACCTGTGCTCTCGCCGGTAATCGAACTCGGGTCTCGCACGCCAACTGCTTAGCCACGGAGGAGCTCACTTCTGCAATGTATTTATACTTATGGTATTACTGCTGTATTGCCAGAATACGAAAATAAGAAAAGGAATATTATTTAGTTTCTCACCCAAAATACTAGATATTGGCCCTGGCTCACTTGATAATGATTAATGTTCGAAATACGATGTGAACGTATGGCATAAAAGCTAGTCCATAAAACACTGACTAATTTGTGCTACGTGGCCAGTAAAAAGCACGAATGCCATCTAACCGAGTCAAAACAGGAGAGCAGAAACAGCGTCCGTACGGAGCAGGCGCGTCAGCGGCGATGAGTATATGCATAAACGAGGAGAGTGGAACAACAATTTCATCTAACAGTTCATTTCATAAAACGCACGCCTTATGTGTTGCACAGCTTTGGGGGAGGTACTACATGCAATCCAAAAAAGTACCAAAATGTACTAAATTAGATTATACTCGATTAGGTTTGGTTAAATGTTCCTCTTCTTTTCTGTAGCTTCAATTTGTTTACACTAGTCACAATAAACATTTTGCCTGTTTAGTAGACCATGCCTTTCACACGATTTCGACAACTGACACTCATTTTTATATAACTTCATAAAACTCAATCACGATATGACACAACCTTGTCATTTACGCACTGCCTTTCCCAAAAAGCATAACAAATATACCGCCAAATAGTCCCTTCCGCCCGGCAAGGTTCTAGATTACTGGCCCCCCTTCCCATTGAGCAGTAATAAATACAGAAAACAACGTGCCCTGCGGGGCTCTAACCCGCCTTCGCTCGCTCGGCAATACTGTATAAGTTAATCTAGAACCTTTCCCTTCCGCCCCCCATATATATAGTGTAGTTTACAATATCAAAAATAACTAACGACAAGTATTTTGGTAACTATCACCCTCAACTTACTTTTACTCACGAACCAAAAGAAACTCTCCAATTTATCTGGTAAATTTTCTAAAATTGGTCCGGCGATACAGTAGTTAACCCATACTGAGCCCTCCTGAAGTCAATCTGCAAGTAGTAATGGAGCTCCTCATTTTGTGCATGCTCGGCTAAAAGAAATACAAAACTCTAATCTAACCTGGGAATGTAAGAAATCTGTCAAAATTTGGTAGAACCGTCTTCTCGAGTAATGTCGAATTGAGTCCTGAGCTTTGGTACAGAAGGAACGAACCTCACTAGCATCTTATATGAGGGTGTTATTGCAACCTTCACCATCTGAATTCACTGATATATATATATATATATATATATATATATATATATATATATATATATATATATATATATATATATATATATTACCAATTCCCATGTGCCCATCTACGTTACCCCAGCCTATAATTGATAATGAGTTACTTTTGTCCACATACACATAAACTTTCAGTTGTATAATAAATGGTGCACCGGAATAAATCTATATAAACAAATCACTCATCATATCTTACCTTTTCCGCAGTTCCTATTCTCTCTTCTTTCTTCAATCCAACATAGAACTAAAAGTATTAACATCACTGAAATTTCTACGCTTCTCAACCACTGAATTCAAACCTGCTGAGAGTGCACTGTGCAAGGATCTGCGCATGTGCCGTCACTAACAATTGAATGTTGTTTTCCATACGTCCCTTTTTTATCCAGATTATGTAGCTCCGTGGACGTTTCATTCGTGGATTAAATATTGACATCCAATGGACCATCCACTGAAGACCAGAAAATGGATATTCACTTCTGAACGTAATATGGACATCCAATGGACCGTCCACTCAAGTTCAGAATGTGGATATCCATTGCCGAACGTAATATGGACCACCAATGGATGTTACGCATAAGTCAATGTACTAAAACTGGACGTTCTGGATCTAATATGTACGTCCACTGGCTGTGATGTGCTCTGTGGGGTAACAGTGGTAGTAAATGCGCAACCGAACCTAATTGGACAGAGGAGTTTCCAACATAACACCATCTAACTACAGAAGAAACAGAAATCATGGCAGGACAGACTACCGTGGATGTGACGTAAAGGATAAATACAGATCCGTTAGGAGACACAATATTTCACCACCTGTGAAACGAAGAAGAATTGAATCTGATTTGGCCGATAATATAACACCATCTAAACACAGCCGAAATAATGCGATTTATGTGAAACGCTGCCCAGATGGCAGGTATCATGGTAATACACGTAAGAAACTAAGAACTATAGAAATAAAGAAAGCGGAAAACTGTATTCCGATTTGGAAGTTTCAATGTGACTTGAATGAACTTGTTGGTCATTTGTTCCGTG
The DNA here is from genome assembly GCF_964235325.1 of Thermobia domestica. Taxonomy (NCBI): domain Eukaryota; kingdom Metazoa; phylum Arthropoda; class Insecta; order Zygentoma; family Lepismatidae; genus Thermobia; species Thermobia domestica. Next base: position 158,242,337 of record NC_137467.1, read on the forward strand.
CGGTTACAAAAGAGAGAAAAAAATGTGTTAATTCATGATTTCAGGAGGTATGATAATAAAAATATATGTGTATGATATTTTTCCACAGAGGAGTTTCCAACCCTGCTAGTGTGCTGGTGGCTGAGCACGAGGGCCGACTCCGCCATTCCTGTTAAATGATGGCAGCTATGTATATCATCAAATTGAAGAGAGGATGAATGGACTACACGTATATAGAAAGTACATTTGTTTCAGGAAATAGCAAGATAATGTTTCGGAAGAGATTATTTTGCGAGTATTTAATTTATTTCTTTATATCCGGTATTATTAACGTATCGTGGCGAATCGTGTTGCATTTACTTTTTTTCTTGAATTCAATTGAATCCGAGAGAATGAGGGATTTGCCGAGCAGAGTGAATGCCTGAACATGTGAGATTGGTAAGTGTTACTTTATTTTCCCTTAATTTTTGATTCAGTTTATATTCTTTCTTTCTTTTTTACGTCTGTTCAAGGTGTGTAGTTTTTGTGATTGGTTTGGTAAACCGGATTGAATGGAGGAGTGTGTGCGTGTGTGTGTGACACTCGCGGAAAGAAGAATTGTTTTCTTTCTTTTTTTGCCCTTTGGCTGTTGAAGAGTTTGTAAGTTGTTCGCGATTTATGTTAAGACGTGCTACCGGAATATTTCTTTCAATATTTAATGTGAATAGACGTAATTCAAGGCCCATCCATTCTTTCTCCAATTTATATATTTTTTAAAAAAGTCTTACTACTCGGAACGTATCACCAATTAATAAAAAAATTTGATTTACAGAAATATTGTATTTAGTTAAGAAAATAATAAATTTATTGTTAGATTTGTTAATGGAAGTCCTAGTTTCTTTTGCAAAAGTAAAAATCCAATACTCTCATCCTAACTAAATGATCTACACTAGCTCCAGCCTGTAATATCTTTTCCCGTTTCTGGTTCCTTGTGGTATTCCTATTTCTGAGGTCCTTGTTTAGATCAACCTTACTCAGGAATGGGGGTACCACTTGGGTTAGATTGGGGGAGGGAGGTTACAAGGTATGTTCAACAGGAATTCAAATTTGGATTTTATATCCAAATCGATGTGAGTATCGGAAAGTAAGGTGATACTAGAAGTTGTAGACTATATAGGGTGGTTCATTTGTATAAAAAGAAAAATTAAATTAAATTATTAGTATATTAGAAGTCTGTATTGATGAGTGGTGATTTCTCGGTCATTGAAAATTGTGAATTTCGGTCACTTCTCTGTGGGAAACGGATACCATAATAAAGTAATAAGGCTAATGTATACTAGGCACGATATTAAGGTAAACGCCTTTGTATATTGTATTTGTAAACTCATTCAGCATTTTCGAGATTAGTCTGTCAGTACGCGTTATTGAATGGCGATCGTTCGAGAATCCTAACAGTGTAGTGTGTAATTATTATTTAATGTATTTCTGTGTATCTAGTAGAGTAAGTAGCGTGAGTAGAAAATTAAATATATATATATTGTTTACCTATTTTGTTTTGTGTATTAAAATGGAAACGCGTGATGAATCAGTGTATATAAATATACCCGATGATGAAGATTTACTATCGATCAAACCGGATATTCATATTTGAGTAGTATACCTGCATGTTCATCGGTACCTTTTCGAAGTACTGAAATAAGTCTTCATAGTGAGAGTAATTTAACTCGCAAATGGCAACAATGGGATCTAGCGATATGCTTGAAACGCCTACGGTATGCGGAATTAGTGATTTTCACCCTTGTTGTACTGGAAATCCTCCATTGTGGCAGGAGAATTCGTGGCAGGGTAATCAAAATTTTGGATTTTCGAATAATTTTTGATATCGTATGCCTATTTTTAGTAATCCAACTCCTAGAAGACTGTCTGTACACTTTCATGAGAGTAGTATAGTTAATCATCAGATGAGAATAGGAGCTGTTCCAAAAGTCCCAGAACAGAGTAGATTTCCATCGGAAGTTGGTCCTTTTAATGAGATAAATAATAGGATAGGTCAACGTACTATTAATAGATCAATGTCAGATCAGAGATATTTACATGAAGGGGATATAGGAAATAGGGATTTTCCTAATAGATACGAAAACGAACCAGTTCACCAGGTTCAAAGTAGAGACGATAATATAGAAATATCATCTTTAGGTTGTGTAGGAAATTCTGTACCTTGGTCTAGATTGGATGAAAAGCAGGTTATTAACTATAATTTAAGAAAATCTCTGGAATTATGGATGGCCGATTCCGGGAATTTAGTAATGAAAATAGGCATAATAGTTTTATTGTTTTTGATTTCTTGTTGCGAATCTAGGAGACCCTCAGTGATTCGTATTATCCTTTAGGCATGGTTTTAATGGCTTTATCAGTAAAGTGCAGTGGATAATTTTTAAAAGAAATGCAAACTGCTATGTTACGAATATTCCCGGGGAGAATTTGAAAGATCGTTTAATGACGAAATTTGTTACGCCTGTAGTGAGGAGTTCATTAATTGCGGACCGAATTTATAGAAAAATGGGAGTCCACGAATTAGTAGAACACTATATTGATTCTGTAGTAAATGCCTCGAAAGTAATAAATTTTACGAGATCTGAGATGGAATTAATGTCCATAATTGTGAATGGTTTAAATACTGCGATTAAATTTAAATGCTTACGAAACAATATTCCGAGTAGTTTAAAGGAATTGCGTAGGAAAGTTCTTGAATATCAACAGTATAAGTGTTCTAAAGTGGAATATATTAGGTTAGCAAGTAAAGAAAATAAGGATAAAAAATATGTTAGTAATTATAGCATAATTTGAAAGAGAGTGGCGCTGATAATAAGTTTGATCTATCTCACAAGGGAAGGACTCCAAGTGATAGTTGTGTAAATACAGGTAAACAAAGAACGAAGTATGAAAATAAGTTTATGAATAAAAATTGGAAAGAATTTAATGTACAGTCGGAAACAAATATGCGGAATTTCGGGTTTTGTGATTCCAATGCTATAAAAGTAGTACCAGCTGTTGCGCAAAATAAAACGGCACCATTGGTGAGTGGTCGTGTGAATGGAGTGAATGAGAAAATATACATAGACACCGGCCGCTCTTTTAATTTTGTATCTGTCGAATTGTTAGAAAAATTTAAAGTAAATCTAAACCATTGGAAAGAAGTTCAACTTTTTGAAGTGGCTACTGCTGCGGGTAAGTTAGTTTCGAACAAAGAGGTTACGTTGAACATTGAGGTGGCAGGAGTTAAACAAGCAGTGTGTTTTTGTGTGGTGTATTCGTTCCCGTGTAGTATTTTGCTAGGCATTCCATATTTGAAAGCTTTACAAGCCAAAGTAGACTTGGTTAATGACATACTTTGGTTACGCAATGGATTGCGACGAACATCTATACAGTGGTTAACAGAGGCAGCTTCGACTTCAGTTCATTTCTCCAATAATGGACGAAGTGACTTAACTAAAGGAGGAGATCAGCTGTGCGCATATATTTATATGTGTTTGCGCCCTTCTCAAAATAAGGGAACACCGTTCTACCGAAATTTAGTTTCTAAAAATCTATTCGAAACCACTATTCAGTGTAATCGGTGATTGGAGGAATTAGAGGAAAAATTATTGGCGGTACCTAGCAGTAGTGATAGGTCAGGAGAGTTGTCAGGCCATTTAAGTAAGACTACCAGAAATATGGTTTACAGTCCGCAAGTATCGGCGAAGAACGATAGGATATATGATCGAATGCGATCTCCATTGCAATCGAAGACGAGATTGACATCGGGTGATGTGGTTGGCCAGTGTACACCATCAGTAGGGGAAAATTTGTCTGGTAATCGAGATAGCCAGTTACGAAACTATAATAATGAGTTTAAAATAGAACTAGTGAATTCGGGGGATGATTACTCGTAGATTAATAGAACGGGATTAAGATGCGGTGATATGGCTGGCCATTCACGAGTAGAATCTAGTAAGTTGAACTTAGAAGGAAGAGATATATATAGACAGAGACAGGATGAGGAAGTTAACCCTAAAGTGATAGAAAATCAATTCCGAATTCCAAGTGAGAGGTTTACATCAGGTGATAGCGGTGGCTATTCTCATATTAATAATGAGAAAATTAGATCAGGCGATATGACTGACTTATTTTCAACTCGGTATGTGCCAGTTACCTTTAGTTATCGGAGTGATGGCACCCAATATCAAGTCGAAGGGTTCACATCGGGAGATCATGGTGACCAATTCACAGAATCTGATTTGAGGTTGAGATCAGTGCGTCTGAATGGCCAGTTTCATAAATTAAAAGAGGAGTCGTTTCGAGAGGAATCCTTAATCCTTTAAAAAAAAATCTCACCACTCGGAACGTATCACCAATTAATAATTTTTTAAAGAAATGTTGTATTTAGTTAAGAAAATAAATTTGTTGTTAGATTTTTGTTAATGGAAGTCCTAGTTTCTTTTGAAAAGTAAAAATCAAATACTCTCATCCAAACTAAATGATCTACACAAGCTCCAGCCTGTAATCTCTCTTCCCGTTTCTGATTTCTTGTTGTGTTCCTATTTCTTAGGTCCGGGTTTAGATCAACCATACTCAGGAATGGGGGAGCCACTTGGATTAGATTGGGGAAGGGAGGTTGCAGCTACAATACAGATGCCCTCTAAAGGAATTGAGTTTTGGTCGTTCCATAGCTCAAACCATGCTAGAGAATCAGGAATTAAGTTTGTTTCTTAGAAGTTTGATCATATGCCTATAATAGAGGCTACTTCTGACATTTTTTGGTTCATCAGAATGGAAGTATATAAACTTCCTATGGGATCTATAACGGAGGTGAGTGAAGATCGATTATGATTAGGAATTTGTTCCGTCCTATTCGAGGAGGAACTTTTTATTTGAATGCTAAGGCGTTTGGGTTCGATCCCCTGTGTATTTATTAGCACAATTAGGTGCAGTGAATGATTAGAGATTTCTCACTGCAACTTTGAAGCAGGAAAGTGTAAGAGTGAGTGTTGACCAAATTCCTCAATCCTTGAGTGCAAGGAACTTTTGTCAGAGCCGTGGAGTGAAAGCTGACAACCTATCCCGAGACCAACCTATCCACCATATATAACTTTGATAGGTTCTTTATTGTAGACTTAATTTGGTGTCTCAGAATCAGAGTAGGCCAGACTGTGTCCTGTGAGTCAAGGTTTAGTCTTTGAAATGTAAGGAGTAGGGGCCAGGATTAATTGTTTCCTGTAAACTCTATTTCCACAGGCCCCTTCTAAATTAGAGATATATTGAATAATTAATGAAATTAGGGGAATTGGAAGTTAACTTGAATTTTTCCTTTCTCCATTAGTTATTGGGGAAAGGCAAGCAGGAGATTTGGATGCATATAAAGGCGGAGTAGTGTCCTGAGTTAATAGTCTTTATCCCACCTCGTAATTAGAATATTTATTTGTAATAAATAATTAATCTCCATTCAAATTCCTCGATCTTTTCATTTAATTTTCTTTGATATGAACCAATACTAGACATAACGAGCAGGTATTTCTTAGTGGTCGTATAGATATATAATTATTGAGCAGATTGTTGTTAATACGTAGTTGACGTATTTTAATTTTTATTTTGTTTAAAGGAAAAGTAATAATACTATAAATTATTGAGGGAAGTGAAAGTTATTTCAGTAACTTCATCTCAAGTAAATGCTGACCCAATTATACGTATTTAATTTCTAGTTGTATAGAGTTATGTCAATAGAGACAAGAGAGGTAAGAATGTTTACCGTACGGACACTAGGATTGACAGCCAGATTTTTTTTGTTCTAGTCTGTTCCTACCTTCCCCTAACACCAAACAAATAAAGCTAGTTTACCTTTGATCAAGTCTTTCTTTCAGTGTAATGCATAAGATGGGTGTGTTTAGTCGGTGGGATAAAACTCTAGCCCACGCCGAGACGCTTACAGGACTTGTGCATTCTGAAATGTACACAAATGCCTGTTTTACTTCCCGCGAACAAAATTGTTACTAAGAAATACTTTTGGAAGTGTAATGTTGTAATCATTTAGAACACAGTGTAGTGTGCATGAAAGGAAGTACTGTATGAGCAAGGGTGACACATCAAGAATATGAACAGCAAGTGAGGAACACAATCTAAACTGTAAGCTGAACATAGATATTTATACAATGTGTTCCGTTTGAATTTTAAGGCATATCTTTAGCGCTTTCATAATGACCTATTAGTAATAGGAAACAAGTGATATCACATCGAAAACTGAAAAAAAATCGACTAATCATTATTTTCTAGTTAAGCTTTATGGTCTTTATTTAGTCGAAATCTCCATAATAGCTTATTTATTAATAATATTCACAAAATATAATGTATGTAAGCGCATAAAAAGCCCACTCATTATTTCTCTACTTTCAACAAATAATAAACCAAATTGGTACATATTAAGAATTAATAAATAAAATTCAACTGCTTTCATGTAATTTCAAGTCATCATGAAAACTGGTTTAATCTCCAATATTATCAGAAAAACACCACGGCTTTTGTAGAAAACTAAACTAAAATCTTCGCATAGCATAATGAAATCCAAAGTTGGGTCGAGTTTCTGCTCCATTCCCATAATTTTCCAGACGTTTTACACACTCTTCTATTTAATTATAATTAATTCAAAACTAATTTTTGGTGTGGCAATTTTCGAATCAGAGAGGGAGTTGATTCTGCCAACTTCACTCACGTATCGGTGGTTCTAAGTACCAGAGGAAATGGCAGGAGTTTACATTTTACAGACAAGAGTTTAGGAAGTAGGACTGATTATAGCTACATTTTTATTTGCCGGACGCACAGTATGTATTTGGGTATCAGATTAGTCTCCCGGGTCGCCATTTTGGCCTCACCGCTTTATATAAACAATAAACCACGTACATATTAAATCAGTCATGAACGCATTAACAAACACGTATACATTTTCTATAAATAGAACAGGGACACTAATAATAATATTACGAATAGATAGAAATTTCGCATTTTATCTGCAAGGAAGAAACTGTATCGCTCAGACCTCAAATACAAATTACAATGATTTCACACCACCCCTGCGAGTAAGCAAGGACTAGAAATAGTTTTCTAGGCTTTCAGCATCTATGACAATATTAGCCCGTTACGTATGAGAAATGACGTCCATCGGCGACCACGCTGCAGGTGGTATTGCAGAGCGAGAAAGGAATCAGAGTTGAGTTGAGTTGATTTTGAGTTTAACGTTCCTTTCAGTAGAAAAGGCTATACAAAACGTGGACCTTCTGATTAACGTAGAATCCAAACCACATGAGCTCCATCAGGGAATCGAACCCAGGTCTCCTACGCCAAAAGCGTGTAAGCAAACCGCTTAGCCACCATGGAGCTCAAGAAAGGAATCAGAAAGTAAGGAGATACCTGGAACTATTATTTTAGGCTGGATCCTAGTGTGAATGAGGAAGAAACATGAAAACTTCACTCAAGATGACTGACCTGAGCTTTCAAAATGTTTCAGGCAAATGCACCTACCGGGAATTAAACCAGGGACCGAAGGCGAGATTGTTAGCGCTTACGCTAAGCGTTCAAAGACCTACGAATTAATATAAAGTACATTAAAATACATTAATTTTAAAGGTGGAACCAATCAATAATCCACCTTAAATCCTATTTTATTCATCAAGTTTTTCATATTTCCATAAGTGCTGACAAAATGAAGAAATAATATTTCTTGTACTAACTAAGTATTTATAAAAGTTTTTAGCAAAACAACGTTTATACTTCATACATTCATACGCGTGTCCAACAAAATGTTTCTGCGGGGACAGTATTGTGGCTTATACAGTGAATTCTATTCCGAAATTTGAAGAAAAGTACTCAGTGGAATTATAACATGTATGTTTCACTTCTAAAATATACTTTAAAAGTTTAGAATGGAGTCGGTCAACAATAAATTCAGAGTCGACTACAGTGAAAGTGCATTTATTTTTCATAAGCTTAACATCATCTAATTAGTGGATACTTCCTATTAATATATTAATAAAATGTTAACTTCTATCTTGAGACATGTTGTGCAATCACATTTTTATGTGCATTTTTTCAGTAAAGTTTTAAGAAGCATAAGACGTAGAATTGACGTAGTATTTTAAGTGGTATTTCCTCTTGATTTTGGAATATAAGCAATTTATTCAAGTATACTACTGCATTAACAACATAAACTAAAAGCTAGATATATCATGGGAAAGTCATGTCTTGCCATCTTACTTAATTTCCGTTTTGGATACTGACCAAATTTGAATCTAAGACAAACATATTGAATTGCAGAATTAAACAATTAAATAAAAGTTTTATCTCTGCAGATCATAGAGCACAAACTTAGACTGAGAAATTTGTCTTCCAACTGTTGATTCGCCATATATATTTGCTTGTGTTTCTTTCGTAATGCAACATAGAAATAAGGACATATCTGAAATAAAACATAAGTGCCATATTTGCTATACTTTACATATAACAAACCTCTTTCTGCGTCTTTAATTACATTATGGGCAAAGGCTTAGAATGCCTATTTATGCCCTTCCAAAAAGTCTAATAATTGTGTTTAAAACCAGTTTGACGTAACTTCGGCGACATCGTTCGTTCGTTCGTTCGTTTGTTCGTTCGTACTAGTCGCCAAGTGTTCAAAATAAAATAGCGTTTGTTTTGATGATCCTCCATAATACACTAAGATGCTAACAGGAATATCCTTATTAAGTATACATTCTAACGAAGTATATTACACGAAATAAGAAATTTAAAACATTTTTCAGTACAGTTTACGATTGTTAACACATTTTCCAACAATTTACTAAACCAAACATGCTGCCATCTATTGTAAACAGTAAACACTGATGGAAACCTGAAACAATAATTCTTTCACCTTCGCTATAACATAGGTAAGTTGCTTTTAGATTATCATGTCTCATTCATGTTAATTATATGTTGGTTCTGCCTTTTGTAATTATCCAGAGCCAGTCTTGGGAAGTAACGTAACGCAAGTAACGCGTTACTTTTTAAGTAACGTTTCCTAGTAACGCGTTACATTTTTCCGAAGTAACTGTAACGTTAACGCGTTACAAATTTTTAAGTAACATACCTAGTTTGCGTTACTTTTTTGCGTTACATTTCGGATCAGTAACTACAATAGACCTATATGTATAATTTGTTTCGGAAACAAACGTTTCTTTCCTGTAAGTCAATTTCTCAGAATGGAACAATGGAGCATGAACGATGTCAGTTACCGACAATTCCTGCACTGTTCGCCTTTTCCCGTTTCGCCTTATGACCTCTAGCAATGTAATTAGCATGTAAAACCTGTTATCACTTTTCATCTTAATGCAAGGCGGAACGGGAAATCTCGATGTGCATTTTCCCGTTTCGCCTTACAAACTTTACGTTGGTAGGCTTGCAAATACATTCATAGATACAATTTGATTTGTTTATTTACATAACAAAATATAGTGCCACTTGCTGCTTTTGAAAGATGAGGACAGCCTTAGGGAAATCACGTGTTCTGATTGCAAGCACCTGGAAGATTTTGTCTTAGATTTTGACAGCTCCAAATCAATACATTGAGTGAGTGAACTACGAGTGCAATGGTACTGGTAGTCTATTTTACTTTGAATGGTGTTTTTATAAAGATGGAGAACGAAAATATTTTATGGTTCGGACATTTGAAAGAATACTTTTTCTTAAAAGCTGAAGATGATGGTGAACAGCAGTGGCGTATTTAGGGGTGGGGCTTCCGGGCTTAAGCCCCCCCGAAATGTTACTTACTATAGTAAAGTATATGAATAATTTTCACATTTTCAGGCAAAGCCCCACCGATACAAAATCGTAAGTACGCCACTGCTAAACAGAATTTAAAAGTAAAGCGGTGCCCCGGCGGGATATATTTATAAACAATTAGGGTGCCATAATGAACGACATTCAGTAAGGGTTTAATATGAATAAACGGTGTTCTGATGAGCAGGCCTACTTTATTGATGTAATGTTGATGGTATGTAATATTAGGGTTCTTTTAGATCACTTTGCATATCCTAAAGTCCCGTTGATTATAGAGTTTGGAACAACTAGCTTTAAAAAGCATGTATCGATTTTAAAGTTATTGGCAAATTTTGATTCACCCCCAGTTCATGTGTTCTCATTTCGTCAGTTGTAGTGCAATGTTTCTCTATATTCTGTATTTTTAATTTTACATAGCAACATTGTTATTATTATATAATTAGTTTAGCAGAATAATAATAAGCAACCATTTTTTCTAACGCATAGGGATGGGCACGAGTCAAAGTAAAACTAGACTCGAATCCAAGTCGAGTTTCGAGTCGAGTCAAAAGTAATATTCTCGAGTCGAGTTCCGAACCGATTCACTGTTTTTGGCGTCAAGTTTCGAGTCGAGTCGAGTTTGATAAGTGGCTCGCTGGTTTTAACTCGTTTTGAAATCATGGGCTGATTACACTGGAAAGCGAAAGCCATGAGAAATGAAAGCTAAGCAGTAATATTGAATACTTTTAGTGTTGCTCATGAGAGGGGACACTGCTCGCATCTCGTCTCATCTCGATAGCGAGAATACAAGAGATTTTTTATAACAAGCTTAGCTCGGCTCGGTTTAACTAAGCCGATGGCTCGAGCCGGTTCGTTTGGGGTGAACCATCGGCTTGAGCTGGCTTGGTTGGGATAAGCCATCTGCTCGGTTCGACTCAACTGAGCGAAGGGCTCTAGCCGACTCGGATGGATGAGTTGTTAGCTCAGCTCACTTCTCGGTTTGAGTCGATAGTGAATGAGCTGTGAGCCGATCTGCTCGAGTCGTTGACAATTCTAAACCCGGGCCGAGCAGTTTTGAAGATATTTGGGCAGTGCCCTATAACTTTTAATGATGTTTGGCTCGAGCCCGAATACTCAACCTAGACCCTCAACCCAAATTCAGAAGCTCGTGAACAATATCCTTTGCTCCTAGACTTCACGACTACCGAGGTTGGCAATCAACTACTTTTTAGTATTCATATATAAACCGCCTATCTTCATGTTTATACACAATGTTGTTATAATAATAACAATAATAATAATAATAATAATAATAATAATAATAATAATAATAATAATAATAATAATAATAATTAGCTGTAGTAATAGTAGTACGGAAAACTGAAGTAATAAGATTTTTTCTACATATTCAAAGTTTCGGACCAAAAAGTAACGCGTTACTTTCGAAGTAAAGTAACAGTTACTTTTTTGAGGCAAGTAACACGTTACATTTTAAGAGAAAGTAACTTGTAACGCGTTACATTTTTACAAGTAACTTACCCAACACTGTCCAGAGCTGGTAAATAAACCAATCGCTCTCACCAAATTGCATCTTTTTCAACACGTAGTAGTCTATTGTTTTCAACCTTAATCCATCTGAATGCTAAGGAACGGTTTATTTCTTGCAAACACAAGAGCTTCATAATTTTTTTTTCTCGAAGAACTCGCAACATTGGTTTGGAAGAAGGTCGTTCATAGTGAATAATATGGATTTCAATAATTGTTCGACGAATAACGCATTTCTCAAAATAATTCAATGAGATTTTTGATTTTCGTTGTGCTCGCTTCTTATTTGGAGTAAGAAAGCTCTTTCTCATAATTCTGTTTATTTCTTGCGCAATCGTAACACGTCTTAGAATACTTACTGAAACAACGGTAGCTTCAGATACTCCCCTTTGCACTTCTTTTACCTTAATATGATTTCAATTATCAGCCTCTATCTTCATAAAATCATAAACATTAACCAAAATCTCAGCATTTCCTGGGAATCGTTTACGTTTTTCTAAGTTTTTTGTCCTTTTTAACCTCTATTATGATTAAAAAAAAAGGAGCGCACAAAACACATTAATGGAGCACAGAACTAATACACAAAAAAACACCATACTTCACTCAATACAAGAAAACTAACGTGTTCGGCTTTTCATGTGCCTCTCAAAACGTCCCCTTGTGTGCTTAGTGATGGGTAAATTCCCGAGAAGATATTTTTTGGGAATATTCCCGGGAAGATTCCCAAAATGGGAATTTATCCGGGAATTTATGTACAATCAGAAAGAGAATTGCATTCTATTACTATATTATGATTTCAAAGTTGAATTAATTTTTATATCACAGCATATTATTACTGTTGTCCACAGAGGATTCTTTAAAGTGTATATTCTGAACGGTACTACGTTACTTTATTAACACTATTATATTTAGAGAATACGCATAAATGTGTATTTTTTTACAATATGTTCTATCAATTTAATATGTGCGAAAAAATTATATAGTAACAGTTTAAATTTCTATGTAAGTGTATTTGCTGAACTTGACTCTATTACTGATATTATAAACACATTAAATTTATAAATGTTATAAACCAATTAGATTGGATAAATGCTAGAAGATACATGTCTCACCAATTTATCAACATTTGCGCATACATATTTATGTTCACAAAATTTGCAAGATACTTACTTATCTTTATATTTTAGCACGTAACATTGCCATACACGACCTTTCATTCTACCTATTTCTTGAAATTCCATACGTTAATTCACATGTAAAAGAAGTCCGACTACCTCTTCAGAAATTCGAGTCAGAGAGAGGAGACAGACTGACGTCTATTACTAATGGTCTTTCAGAGTTTATTAATAGTACTTCATCTCTATTTCTACATAATTCTAAATTACTTTACAAAATGGTTCCTTTTCATCATTTGTAAATTAGTACTTTGCTAATTCTGGCTGTTTTTTAGCATTGGGGGCCAGATTTTTGCACCTACTTTTTTGCGATATTATATTCCGAAGCGGTTGTTTTATAGTTTCATACGTTAAGTTACGTTACCAACATTAAATTCAGACAGCATTGCACAGCGAGCGTTAGCGAATGAAGACGGGTTAGAGTCCCGTATGGCACGTCGTTTTCTATCTTCGTTACCAACAATTGACTTTCTTTTCTCACATAAATCACTTGCACTTATCTTTCCGTTTTTTATAAATCCCCTACTGCCTTAAAAAAATATGTTCGATACTTTCTTGACTACTTGAACACCACTATTAACTCATTTCTTCCGTAAATCATCCTACTTTTTGCTAGTTTTGGTCTCCAATACTAAACAATTACTCTACTTAGTGCAAATGGAAATGGAACTTAAAAAATCATATTATTAGTTATATAAAGTACCTTCAAATAATTTAAAATTTTTTAACCTCCAAATTCTTTAAAACCTAGAAGTAAATCATACTATACATTAAAATAAAGTAATTAGTCATATGGTTCTTATAATTTGGAGGATAAAATAAAGAAATGGAAATAAATTCCTTCCCGGGAATTTATAGGCCAGGGAAAAAAACCCGGGAATATTCCCCTTTTTAAATTCCTTCCCACCGGGAATATTCCCACTGCCCATCACTATGTGTGCTGTCATGAACAAACACCCCTGGGGAGTGGGTACCAATAGAATCATTTTCTTCTACCACCGAAAGTGACAAATTTCCTTGTGTGAGGGAGAGAGGAGTTGGCAAGTCTCTATCCACGATTTCCTTAAGGCTAGAATATGATTTGTTGTCCCAATAATGAATGGGTTACCATTATAGGTTGTGATAAGTGATGTAATTTTTAATTACTTTAACCTGTTTTACGATCCTCATGCATTTGTTTAGAAAAAGAAAAAAATGCGCGAATAAGGAAATCTTTAACTCACCAAATGCACCTTTACATCTTATTAAATAAATAGCCTATTGCTACTTTATTATTTACATCTTTCTAAAAGATAAGAAAAGGGAGACTACGGATTGATTGAAGGTCTGCTTTTGTCATTGTTTAACCCATTTGGTCCCAGAAAGAAAAACTTTTTTGAATTGGGTCGAAATTTCGTACCCTTCGTCATTGGGACTTCTTGTTACTCTGGAAAGAGAAATTTCGTTCTTGTCATTTACGATTCTGAGTCACGTTACTGATCTTATATGAGATCACTGGGACTTCGTGATTTAAAATATACATGTAATTTAAAGACTAGAAAATATAATCTAACTTATAGTTTAAGGCAAAAATAGAAAAAGAATGGGTATATATGGTTTTATTTTGAAGTACATATAAACTTAAACACATTAGCTCTGATACTGTGCGTTATTTTGTTAACATTACGAAGGATTATAATCGAAAAGGGCTGTTACTAGAAAGTAGTTATTTTTTCACCATGCCGATTCCTTTCAACTGCATATGACAACACGTTTATACTTGTGTATGGAAGGTATATTTCACTCAACACACGAAGTTACATTGCATTTGACACAGTGGCTTCTTAGTTATCCTGCACATTCTACTCTCTGACAACTTCGTTGTTGTATTCTTTTGGTAGGTGATCCTTGTCATCAAGTTGAATGTCACCTATCACAGTAGATCGTGAGTAGTGGAATTCAAAATATAGCGATTTTGTATTAGAAGACAAGTGTTATTTACTTTTGTAAGTCAAGAAGTGTAATGAAATATCGTCCTGTTCCTCTATCCACTAGCCAACTATTGACAACTGCCATATCTTATGCTGTAATAACTAGTGGTCAATTCCATTTCTTTCCGCGAACGTGTACTAAATTCTTTGCCTCACAACCAACATTGAAGATCAGCACCTCCCATTCTTTTCTTATAATTCCTTATAACATTTGTTGCTAATTGGAATTTTCTGCTTTTCCTTCCCCAAAAACTTGCTAGAAGAAGAAATGTGGCAAAAGTTACAGAGCTGTTATCATTCCACCTTTTAACCAAGATTTGGTATGTTTAGCTGAAACGACCATTGAAGAAGTTCCTGTTTATCTTGATCTCATTCAAACTCAACACTGGACATTGACGCATCCGTTGCTCTCTTATCGTTCCTGACGCTCGAAATCCCATATTCTTTAGGTCTTTTAGCAGCTGAATACTTGTAAAAAAATGAAAATAAATGCACCTTATCAGGTGGTAAAATTACAACTTCTGCATCACTAAAAGTTTTGTCGTCACCCGGTTCTCGCAACATTTCCCAAAACTCAACTGTTGTGCAAGACTGTACATTCCTGACCATCGGTAATACATTTATAATGCACAGAAAAGTACTACGCGGCACAACATACAGTGCAGTCGGAACACACTTTACAAGAAGTGTTGACTTAGCAAAAACGATCACTGTTGCTGGGGCAAACATCGCTAAGTCCCAGAGATATATGAGATCAGCATTGTTGTAACGTGAAAAAAAGGTGTTTTAAGTTTTGCTTATGTTAAAAGTGAGATTTCCGTATTGATTCTGTCTAAGGGAGCATTTTAGAATCGTTGACTGTTACTCCACCAAACAGGACTAGACTTTAATTAATTAAAACAAACTTTCTCGGAGGTCAGAAAAAAGAGAATTTTATTTGTTGAGAGTACGTATCTAATCACGGAAAAGTCCTACACTTTCTGAAAGAACTTAAAGTATAAAACCATATATTTTGAAACAAATCATCACTGCTTCGAAAGTTTGCATATTTTAGTGTAGAGGGGTTATTATATTAATTGATCACATATGAGATCGCTGGGATCATACGGGTTAAACAAAATGTTTGAAATCGCCAAACTCTAGTTCACCATTGTGGCAGTTAGCAACATTATTAGAATTGTTTACACTATCCCTCGCGCGCTTATAGTTTCATTAGGGCCGAAACTTATGAAAGAAATACTAAATTATGACAAAAAATCTGCTTATTCTTACCAATAATTTCAATAGTCTCTTTTAATTATGGAAAATACTTATTTGAATTTTATAAGATTCGAATTTACGAATAATTCTCTCAAACGTTGAATAGAGTAAGTGGTAAACAGTAGTTGCAATTTCCATATTTTATAAATTTTGAAAATTTTATTATTAATATAGCACATAGAAATCTATGAGCAAAATGGGTGTTTCTGATTCTGAAGATAGGATTTTATAAGGTTCTTATTTGTCATTACTGGTGCCATCTCAGTTTTCATCAAAGTAAGTTCTGTGTCCTTCTAAAACGTATTATAATGCCTTTTTCGTTCCTTCTCTACTTTACGGCCCTGCTGCTATTGACTAGATAACGCACAGACGTTACCGCTTACCACGTTTCGTCTCATATTCTCTTCTCAGCTAAGGAATCTCTGGGGGATTAAGAGATAGCCCTCTGTCGAGAAATTAATGTTTGCATTACTTCTTGTTCAGCCTATGTACACACTGTTAAAAATAATTTGTTAAATTTGAGAAACCGTTTCGTATCTGTGCACTGAGACAATATTTTCTTAGAAATGAGATTTGGCAATTCTCATTCGTAAAAACATTAACAATATATTTTCTCATTTCTCTTTATACAAGCTCATCTACTTTTCCTCACTTCTCGTTAACGAGAGTTTCAAATTCTTGTTTCTCAGAAAAGATATTCTCGGTGCACAGATAAGAAACTTTTTTTTAGATTTAAGAAAGTATTTTAACAGTATTTTTTTTTTGCTTTATCGAATGCTAAAAAGAAAAAATATACGATTTGTTGCATTTCATTTTCAAGTTTCTATTTCTTGTTAAGTAATTGTCATTTGAAATGAAACACCACTACGTAAAATTTCAAAACTACTGTCGCTGTTATAATCTGAAATGGTCTCAAGAGCGAATCTACTTCCTTACAAACTTATTTCTGTTTCATTTCCAGTATTAGTTTTTAAGTCGTCAATTTCCAAAAGTGTTCATTAATATTACAGACGAAACGAGACAAGAAATAAGGTTTTCTCGCCTGGTCTCGATTCTCGAAGAAATTTCCTGAAGTCTCGTCTCGATTTTCAGGATCATTTCTCTCGTCTCTTCCTTAGTGTACAAAGTTTGTGTCTTGATTTTCTTCTTAATTAAATCTAGGAGTTACCATTATCCTTCCACGTTACAAGGAGTCCACAAAGGGTTTGTTGAAACGCATAAATCATATTTATTACTGCCTGGGATGCAAATAACCAGTCGCCTACTTGCTCGGGGCGAGTGGTACATGGGTACTGGAGAGTATTTAATATCACTATTATTTATTTCAAAAGTAAGTAAAATTTTTCTATTGTGGAATGTGAGCAAGTAGCTTTTCTCTTAGGCTAGTAAAATGTTATTGCCTATTAGCATCCCTGAGTTAAATATTGTGTAATGTCTAACGTACCTTTATACATTGATAAATATTCTTCTTTGTCCATGTACAATCACTTTATTATATTTTAATTCTTTCCGTTATGAATCATGTGAAATGATAACAGTGTTTGAAACGTAAATTGTGGTTGAAGTAGTGTTGTATACGTACCTCGAGAAATTTCTAGCCTCGTCTTGAAAATGGGAATTTTCAAGCTTCTCGTCTCGCCTCGAATTTGAAAGTGTACTTCTTTTCTCGAATCTCGTCTCGTTCTCGTTGCCAGGTTTTATTTTCCTGATGAGCAACAGTGTAGTTTTTGAAGGAACTTACAGAAAAAGTTTAAACATTGTCTCGCCTGGCAACGAACCTATTGTTTGGACAATGTTTAATCTTATCAAATGTTATTCCTGTTACTTCAATTTATTATGTACCACCTCCTATCATGACTTCATTCTAACCACTGATTTGAGTTTGAGAGATCATTACGTTCCATCATTGAGACGATTCCACTATCAGTGGGCAGTAGTGAAAGCTTATAATTGATAAAGTAATCGCTGGTTGGATTCAATATGAACTTGTTCACTCTCCACTTTTTTATATTTTTTCAAGTTCTTGTCCTAATTGTCAAATTCTTGCACCGATCTCTGTCATATTTCCAGTCGGAAAATCGTTGTTTCTATCTCCTTTTCCCCACAAAGTGAATGTGATTGCCATACCATAGTGTCAGGTTCAAATCTTGGTCCCATCTGCATAAACTCCAATTAAATTATGTAAATTAAAATAAGGCACAAAATAAGAATTATAATCTATATAATCTGTCATTCTTCTTATTTCTATCACATTATTCTTCACTGTAGAGCTTTCGAAAGTTGTATTCCATTACGTGTTTGTAGGTTCGACCGCAAGAATAGTGTAGTACACAGATATTTTTCAAGGGGAGTTCAAGCTCTGAAGTTTACATAACCCTAGGTGTTTGTATACATATCCTAGCGAGTAAATGTTTATTTTTGTATAAGATGTTGGTAAAAGGATACGTTAAAACCTTGAACCTCCTTTAAATCTCCATTATCCGTGATTATACGAAACATTGGATTAACGTCCAAATGTAGAATTACACTTTAAGCAGTAAATCATCTGTCGTCAAGAGTCGGTGGCTTAAAGTGATTTTAAATTATAATCAATCAATAAATCAACTAGCCATAACCGCAAACTAAACATTAGTACTGCTAGATTATTTTTGTCCTGAGAGCAAAGTGACTCAATGTTGTTCCATTTTATTTATGTCAATCACACTATAATGCATACTTTGCGCCTGAATTTTTCATTCATGACAGTTACCGAGACCCTCTCTAGTCTTGTCTCGTCTGAAAATTTCTAAATGAGACCGAGATCTAGATGGATGATTGTAAATAAAGACGAGACCGAGACTCAACATATCGAGACTTACTCGAGCCGAGACGGAGATCGAGACACACATTTGTATTCCGGAAGGGGACCGAGATTGTGACATATACTTAAAATTCGTGAGGACAACAAAATAATCTTACCCCAGTCTGTAAACTATCGGTCTCATCTTGAATATTGGCCAAAAAATACAGGAATTACATTTAGTTAAAATTTGTGCATATGTTACATATCAGATGGGGAACAATTTTTCCTTATTATTATTATCCATAGCCGTGAATATATACCTACTACAAAAAGAAAGCAATTATCACCTTCTTTTACGAGTTATGTCAGAAATGTTTAAAAACATACTTTTGAGTTGGTATTCAATTTATTTTATTGTCTTTCCTGTCATTTTATTTACGCAAAAAGCATATTGCCAACAAATTGCAAAACTTTGTAAAAAGCAACATCACAAGGTTTATATTCTTAACTTTTCAACAATATTTTTCCCACGCAGTGCAGGATCTTAAAGTTATTGTTGTTTGTTAGAAACGTAGGTGTAAGTAAAGATAAAAGATTCACAACCCTTTCCTGGGCAATTGAAAGTATAGTACCGGCAAAGAACACTAAGTATGTGAAGTGAACTCGATTTTTCTATTTGCTTATCTTTATATTCGAGCATGTGTTGCGTAAGATGAAAGTTATATCGTTATATCATTTTAAAAAAAAATACACACAAGTCGGTTAAAACTCAAAATAAAATCTTTATATCGGGGGTGTAGGAACAGAAATTTTGGAATAGGAAAAAGCAACGTCATCTGTGAAGAAACAGAATCAAATTAAACCAGAGAATTTGTTACAGCTATTAAAAAACATTTTGCATTTAAAATGTGTAACTAAGGTTTATATTAATACATTATTTCTGAAGCACGCTTATACTAAGCCATGAAAAGCGATCATTACCTTTGTTTCTCTCTTTTAAATCTACACGGAATGTAGTTTGAGATACAATTCTTGTGAATTACAGATTCTGTGTAGCAGAAATGATTAGCACTACAGAGTGTCACTACCTTATAAAAACTTATACATTCCATTATTAGAATTTTATTATTATTATAAAACGATTGGGTGCGTCACTCTGTCATCCGGTTCAGTAAAGTGCTTTGTGCGCCGAAAAACATTGGTAATCACTGCTTTAACCAATATTTCAAAATTATTTTCTTGCTTAGAATTTCAGAGGAACTTCACTTGAGCCATATTACATATGGGTTATATAAGAACTAACAAAAAATATTATTGCTTAATTGTTAAATAGACTTTTCAACATCCACGTTTACCTTGTAATATCCTTAATATCCTCTTTAATTCAGTAGTTGTTGTAGTTCGGAACAGATACACGAAAGTAGAAGGTATAGCTACGCTCTCCGTTTGGTTCGGGAACAAGAGCTTTATACTTTCATGACCTCGGTATTGACAAGAGCTTAAGTACATTAAGATAATGCGTCTGGTTTTCTGTGATGAACGCAAAAGTAAAAGAAGAATGTAAAGGATAATAAATTAAAAATTGCAAACTTTAAATTTCGGTTCGGATAATTACCCTGTTAGTGCTATCAATTTCATTATCCGGTATGTGGGGCCAAATAATACTGGTTTAAGAGGAAATTATAAGTCTGACACTCCATCTTTTTTCCCACGGTCTGTTTCTTGACGTTTCTTACATTGTAGGTATAAATTAGGAGATATTATATACAGGATACGGCAGCTATTTGAGAACACATAGTTATTATTATTATTCATTTTGTTTATTTTAATCTCCAATGTTTCCTGTATTATTATATTTCGTCTTTCCTTCTGCCTTTACTAGTTCCATCTCATCAGAATTCTATGTTTTTTTTAATGTAATGCTCCAACATAGCCGTCTTCTGTATATAACCCTATTTATAGAATGTGATATAATTAACATCCTTTTTTGAAAGGTTCGCTAAGTCTATTCCATAAAACATCTTTTTCATTCACAGATTTCAGAGTAGTATCCTATCTTTAACTTCCCTAGGCCCTAGGTATTTTATATCTTAAGGGGTGTAGCAATTATCACAGTTTAGTGGTAATAAGCTTTTCTGCAAACAGCTTCCAAGGAAAGAGGAAGGAACTTCACAAGTTTTGGGTGGAAACGCCCTTATTCGTTATTGAAGATATAATAGCTAACTTCCAGGTTCACTCTCCATATTTATTGGTGGAGATAGGAGCGGGCTTCGGGAGACTAACCTTTCCCTAAATTTATCAAAATTGGGATTAACATGATCTTGGGGAGATAAAGTTTTTATTTTTCTTGATACATGTCAAGTATACCTGTAAATTATAATAACAAAAAGGAGGAGTTAGCACTCGTAATCGTAATAGTATATTTGTTAATTAATATTCTACAAATGCTTATAATATGATGGACCCACCAAGCCTGCGTAAAGTTTTACCAAAGGCTAGAGACTCATACTGTAGTGGTTTGCATAAACGCAACATCAAATTTCCATTTTAGATAGTGACAATCGATACAGCAATTATAATTGCTTGTTGCATTATCTGCGCTGCATTGCAATTAGCAAATCTTGAGAATGCCAATGTGGAATGAGACCCTTATTTTTTAATTTTCTTGTTCTTAAGATAGGAGACGAATATTGTCTACGTAGGCTTTTTCTAAATACAGAGAATCCCTAATTTCACAGTTCAATTTTTTGAGACGCTTAAATTGGACAGTATAAATTTATTTTTCTATTGTTTTGAATAGACCCGTCAAATTTCACGACTAAAAATACGGAATACTTTTTTTTTGAATATTTACAGCATAGTCATAGTCATGCACTTTCTGTTATTCAAATATAATTGAATAAAGATCAACACTCACGAAACTGATACAAAAAATATTCTTATTTGTTAAAAACTGAAGATTAATAAATGTCGGATTTTTTAAATTTCTCAAGAACGATATTAACTTAACTTTGGAAGAAAATCGGGAAAATTAGAGTTTTAACAATTTTGGAGGAGACAGATTATAGAATCCTTGATTTTCCCGGATGAACAGAGACGTCTGAAACATTAACATCCCCAGCTTTGAAACATTATCGCTGCATCAATATTTAAAATTTATTGTTTTGAAGAAAGAGATCCGCATTTGATTGCAATGACAATGAAACTTTATTTTTAACCTTGTAAGTAGGGACCCAATACTGATGCGGAACGAAAACCTGCATGATGTTCTTCGCAGTAGCAGAGAAAAGTGCTGGATGAGTTCAAACAGCTACTTTCTATGTGGTTGGTGAAAAATGTCCAGAAAACTGGAGGTATAAGACTCTCTGTTGAAATTGAGAAGAATATTTTTTGGAAAACGGAAATACAGCAGAGTTCGAATAAGACTTACAAAATGGGTAGTTGGAGGTATTGACAACGACACACAGCAAATTTTTATGATATTAGTTGAAAATAGGGATGTTGGAACTTTGTAGAATGTAATTGCCGACAATGTCTTCCTAGGCACTAAGATTAAAAAAAAAATAATCTGATTGCTGGAGAAGGTATAGCTGGCTGGCTTGTTTAGGATACCAGCACGATACTGTTAACCAATAATAACAATATTGTTCGTAATCAATAATAACAAGTCAACATATACCAGAGTATAGAGAGACATTGGACTCAAGTAAAGCGTAAGAAAGGATTGCGAACTGGGTGAATTAGAATAATTATCACAGAAACGTATCTATATGAATACGTATGGTGTAGCAAGTTTCCAAAACCTAAACATAAATGGAATGTAGGAAAAGAATATCCGTCACTGGATAAAATAATCACCTAGCTCTGATCTGTGGCAGAAAAATGACCCCAATATTTCATAAATGAAATCATTAGATTATTTTTCGAGAAAATTGACATGTATTACATTATCCTATCCAGTAGTAGTAGCACTGATTTCTTTTTAAATTATTGGACATTTTGGTACATCGACTTAATACTCTTCAAGATAGTTCCCTTTGGCATTCACACACTTCTGGTAGTGAGCCTTTCAGGTGGCGAAGGCATTCTGGAAGTCGTTCTCCGGGATGCCGTTCAGCGCCCTCGTCGTCGCCGCTTAGACCGCTTCCACCGAGTCGAAACGATGCCCTTTGAGCTTCCTCTTGATACACGGGGAACACGAAGATTCCGTTGGTGCCACATCAGGGCTATAGGGTTGAGACAACGTGGAAACGCCGAAATAGGTAAAGAGATCCTTCACAATCCACGCGCCTTGGCAGGGCGCGTTGAAATAGTGGAGTTTCAATTTCCCCACCAGGTCTGGTCGCACGCATGTGATCCGATTTGTCAGCGGTGTGAGCACTTTCACGTAAAATCTTGCATTTGCACTCTGTCCAGCAGGTACAAACTCTTTATGGACAATACAACGATGGTCCAAAAATGCCATCAACATCGTTTTCATTTTCGATTTTGACATTCTCGCCTCCTTTTTACGGGGTGATTGGGCGGCTCATGGTATCCTCCTTGTAGGCCTGCGTAAGCATGTCCTTTTTTTCGGTCGCCCATTTTTCAAGTTTGACGCAGAACTTGATTGCGTACCGCTGCTTCAAATTTCGCTCCATCGCAACTGCCAACGAGACGTCACAACAGAAGGCCACTAACACAGTGGTCCACAGTCAACTAAAGAACGCAGGCGACTGCCGCCGGTCGACACCTGTTCCGAAGGTTCCCCTCTATAGCATCTGGCCTTGCAATCCCCTACGTTGCTCCGAGCGCGCGGGAAAAATCAGTCCCACTACTTCTGGATATTACCCTGTATTTTCTTCCTCCCGTAAATTACCTTAATTTTGAGGGTAGTAAGAAAAATCGAATTCTATACCTAGGAATTCTTATAAAAATTCCTAAGTTTAAAACTTGGTCTTGGTCTTGCTGCCTCAAGAAGACTGAACGTATTTACATCCGAACGGATGGACGGATATTCAAGGGCCGTTTTATTTTACATGAAAGTTCATAAAAACTGTAAATCCTGCTACCTACCGTTTCCCTCGGGTGCTGGCTCCCGGAGAATTCCCTGAGAAAACAGCTGATAATAATTCTGGTCCAAGCTCATGCTCTGTTCAGGCGCAGATTGATGACATTGAAATACGACAAGTGATTTGACATGAGCAACGTTGGTGCTTTTGAGACTCATGTTCGATTATACTTACTTTGCATGTGCGTATGCATGCGTATACATATACGCAACTGGCAAGCCGACTGCTTGCAGGGATTCACACACACATGAATGAAGACGATAGAATTTCCTTAAATTAATTCTTATTTATTAAATAGGCATATATGTGGATACTGAGTAGAACGAGAAATATTAACAACACACAAAATTTTCACTTTACGGAGCTTAAACGCTCAAATAGAAGAAATTGCACTCACGCAATTGAATAAACGAAACAACGAAAAATAAGACACTTACTATTGCGTGATAAACGTAGACATGCACATATTATATGAAAACACTAGAAACATAGCCCTTCTATTCGATATCACTTGCACTATAAACTTGTTATTCGCACTATGAGACTTTCACTGCGTAATTTAAGACAAGGGGAATGAGCGAGATACAGGAATCACTAATCCATGGTAAAATTTCTTGACTCCGAAGAAATGCTGTCTTCTAAAGACGATTATTCACTTTTTGTTGAACGCTAAAATAAGATTCCTATCACATATTTAATTATATATTTCGTACTCCTATATTAATACATAGGTAAAACGTTCTTCTAAACTTTTCGTTCCTCCTTGCTGTGAGGACTTCCGTTGACTTCACAGTGCACAGACGACGAGAATTCGTTCACACACAATATCAACTTCGTGTCCAAAAATATTCCCAACCTTAATAAATGTCGCTATGAAGAAAGTACATGGAAAATAGTCATAGCGGCGAAAACTATAAGTTGGTAACTATTTTTAGGGAAAGAAAAAAATGAGTTTGCTGCTACGAAGCACTTTGTCCAGACGATAAGCGTTGTATTGGAAAACAACAAGTTCTTTGTTTCATCTTGAGAAACGATAAGAGCAATTGAGGAACTCCTGCAGAAAGAGTTGAATTTCTCACCAGCAATCAAAATAGCTTTTCTTTTCTATGAGTAAAATGATGATTTCGTTGCATGAATAATAGTTAAAAAAAGAAATACACTGTTCGTCCAAAAACGTAATTTTGTGGCCGGGCTGACGGTCACAACTGGTGATCCGGAAGGAAACAACATATTGCAAGTAAGCGAAGTAATGTGTTGAGAATCCTGGTTAAGCACATATGGGAAAATAAGTTTGGAGGTTTACAGCTTCTTTTCAAAATATGGAGTTGGCAACACTATTCCTGATTGACTTTGTGTGGAGGATTATGGGGAAAGCACTAGTAACATTGTTTTCGATGAACACTATTCGCAGTGAGTAGATAGTCAACCTAACTACTGGCGCATTTCCCCTTCCACCCCCTAACTGCCAAAAAATTACGAAGTCACCACTAACCATTACACTTTAACACAGAAGGAACCAACTAATTATTCAAAGTTACACGGCGCAAAGTATTCCTATAACTACATTGTTAAAGTGAGATTGAATATGCTTTTATGACATTTAAAATCATAAAAACTTACATCTAAAAACTTACAATCTAAAATCTTACATCTAAAACTACAACTCTTCTAACTTATAATGACCCCATGGTAGGGTATTGACCCCATCCTTTAAAACACATCTCTTATCATCCACACAACTTAAAGCTAACTTAATTACTTCTATACTGTACAAATCGTGCTTATAACTTCTAATCAAATTCATGTTCTTATAATATTCTTTTTGGTTGAACAAGCAGTCTTTATAATCGTTAAATGACAGTTCTTTACTTACAACATTTTTCTTAACTCCTTTTGCTTTCTTACAACATTTATCTTTTTCGAACCTGATTGAATACATTTTTGATCTTAAACCAACAAATTCTCCTATGATTGTTCCTTTAAGTTCATCTTTCATCTTACCAAGTATTTTTTATTGACCTATGGAATCTTATATTTGTAATCTTTAGAGTAATCGCTCGTGTCGAAGTAATCAATATAATTTTTCATATCCTCGTGCACATCTTCTGTTTGAATATGGTATATATAACTATCAGTATCTGTATAACATACTTCTATTTTGTCTTGGTATTTTCGTTTCATTACATTATAATGGAAATCATACATTAAATATTTCGACGAATCTAAAATTGACATACCAACATAAATCGGTTTGTTAAATTGCACTCTAAACTTGTTCATGTGAACTGCTACTAAATTTTCCGTAAAAACTTTAGTACTCTTATAATTTGGTTTTGCTACAAGCTTCTCGTATTTTTTCTCATCACTTACAAGTTTGATATTAACTCTCTTTCTAATATTTTCCATAGTGTTCCCAGATACTGAATTATTCATGAGCTTATAGAAGTCTTTTTCAAAATCATTTGTTGCTTTCGTTCTCATCTGTGTGTTTAAATCAATATATTTCTTTAACCAATCTGATTGTTCGAACTCTATTACTCGATGTATCTTGTTAAGTTTTAATCCAAGTGAAAGACATTGTTTTAGGTTTCGATAGTGAATTACATATTTTTCTTTGTCATATAGGGTTGTTAATAGCTTTGATTGTTTTGAACCAGGCGGACATATATTTTGAGGAGCTAATGGGTAGTCTTTGTGATAGTCATGTAATTCTTTAGGATATTCAAGATCAACTTCTAATATATAACCAGTATCAGAATCATCAGATATATTTGTGAAATCTATTTCTTCAATCTCATCTTCACTTAACCATCTAAATCCCTTATACGGTAGATATTGACTCATTGCCCATCCATACAAGTTATTGGCATCTAGATACATTAAGTAAGAATCTTCTTTGTTCTTATCATAATCTTCCATATACTTATTGTTTGCTTTTACATACCTTTTTGAGCATTGGCTAATTCCACCTCTTATACCTTTCTCTACCATTAATACCATATCATAATCCCACAACAATTCTAATTTTATATTTGTCATCTTTAACATTGCATCCCAAGCTAAACCTGGTGCTGTCATATACCAAGCTGGATCAAGATCATAAGCTTTAAGACATGTTTCTCTAAAGTTCTCAAACACATCTGCTAACAATAATACATCTGTTTTCAAATATAAGTCATGGTATTGTCCGAGATTCTTAATGTCAAATGTTTCCCATACTTTCTTTGCATGTTCATAATCTTCATCACTTACATGTGTGTTCATAAGTTTGTTGAAGAATGCTTCCTTTATCGGTAATTTTTTTTCTCTAAACCTATCCCAATTGTTAACATAATCATATGGGTAAACACCTTTTCTTATTACAAGCTGAAACTGTTCTTGATTAGGATAAAAGTGTTGAGTATGTATCATTTGCTCAGGTTTCAAGTTTGATGACAATTTGTCTAAACTAGAAGCCATAAATCTAAATGAATCTACAAATTTCAATTTAATAGCCCCAACCTTTTTACTGAATGATATGTATCTTTCTTCATTATTGGGTATTAGATCTATTTCTTCTTTATTACATCCAAGCTCTTTTATAAACAAGTGTGAATCATATCCTGTCAAGTTATGTATGATCACTGGTACAAACTTTGGTACTTTGACTTTTAAATTGCAGTTATTACATAGAGGTGCTACAAATTTTCCTGTTATATGATCGTGATGCTTAAATTTATGATTTTCTTTAGTATACTCCTGCTTACAGTAATAACAACATTTAGATTCATTGAACTCTTTTCTCTGACTTTTTGTTAATGGTAATTCGTTATTTTGTTTGTATATGTTCGATATGTGTTTGGCTTCTTTTGTTAACAGTATTATAAATATAGTAGCAGCGTTCTTACCTCTATACAAAACAGGATTAGTTTTACTTCCGTCGCTCTTTACTACATAATAACAAAATCCAGATGGCTTATGTTGCTGATATTTTTTCGTATACGGCTCGTTATCCGGATAACATTCTTCACAACCCATAACTTTATGTAGCAAACATTCAAAATCAGCATAAATCACAAATGGCATTTTCATTGTGTATTGGTAGTTTTTAAATTCAACACATTTACCTTCTTCAGGCATTATTATTTTTACTGGATCATTTAACGAACAATCTTGCTCATGTTTATTTAAAGCGTCTTGTGAGTAAAAGTATAACAAACATCTATCACATAAATATTTTCGAGCTCTCCATTTAGTTAACTGTGCACATACTAGTCTGCTTAAATCCTTAATCCAACAATAGTGTGTTTTAACATGATCTTCATTTTGTTCTTTTATATATAATAAATTGACATGATTTTCTTGCTTGTTTTGTGTGTGATGTAGTATATAGATTGAATAGTCTTTATCATATGCATAAACATTTATAGAAATATTAAGTAATTTTTTAGCTCTTGGAATATCGCATAGTTTTACAGGAAAATGAATATTTTTTAATTTTTCTTCTAAGTATTTGACAGCTTGCTTGTACTTGGAAGGTCGTTGTGGATCTTTATTAACTGGGTATAGCGCAGAACAAATTGAATATAAGAAACATTTTTCATCTTCATTCTTTACATTAATTACTGCCTTTTTGTTTTGAATTTGTTTAGGTAATTCTATATATGTTGATCCTCTATATGGTGTATATTTGGCGATTGCTAGTTGTAAAAAGTTAATGTTTATAAGAGCCCAACCAGAACCTCGAGCTTGGAACTCATCCATTCTTGTTCTTAATCTTTGTTTCATCTTAGTTATTTCTTCCTTTAGATTACTTGATCGGTATATTTCCTGGTTTTCAGTGTTAAAATAGAAGTTTTGAGTTTCTTCACCTTTCTTATATGTACAACTTATATAAAGATTAGCTTTCAATGAACTATGTTTACTTAAGCCAATTTGTAATCTGTTTAATATAGCTTTAGATGTTGCAGTAATATATTGTTCAAGTGGATCTTGTGGTTTGTAATCTGTTGTAAATCTCCATGTTTCTAATCTTGATTTTAATGCAATGTTCTGACATCGATTGGTTGTGATCGATTGGTTGTGATTCAACTTTGATTTTTGGTTCTTCAAATACTTCTTCTTTAAATGGGAATATATCTCTAATCTGCCTTCTGCTTTGTTCATCATCATATTGTTTAAGAAGGTCTATCAGTTCTGCTTTTCTTAATCGGGAATATCTTGATTCCCCTCTCTTTACATTGTCGTCTTAACTCTACTACAGTAAATTTACTATAATTACTCATCTTATTTACTATATAGAAAATCTTACTACTCAATTTTTACCTACACCAAATTTTTTTACTTCATTTTCGTCCATTTTTTTAACACATCGTTCAAACATCTGCATGTGCCTACATATGTTTAAACTGCGTGTTAGTCTAAAACTTTCATGGGAATAACCCATCAAAGTCTCATATACACATATTAAAATTAAATTATTTTTGTAAACTTACTCATCATCATCATCGTCATAATCATCACCACCATATTTATATTCATCATCACTACTCAAATCAGATGTTTTTTGTTGCATTATTATTAATTCTTTTTCCTTTAACAGTATTTGCTTCTCTAGTAGTGTTGCTAAGAGTTTAAGATCATGATGAATTAGTTTAAGTCTATCATGTAATAAATCAAAATGTGCTTCCATATTTGTTATATAGAAAACCAACAAAAATGAAATAAATTTTAAAAATCTAAGAATAAAGCGAACATGACTAGTGCTAAGGAAATATCTTACAAACCTATATTTGATTGTGTATGTAAATATTTAGATATTGGTGGTTATAATGATGAAGACAAAATAAACTTTAGCATCTCAATAGGTATGTTAGATCACTTGTTCAAGAAGGCTACTAAAGAAAACAACTCATTTCTCATACAAAACATTCTCTATGCAAACGTTATGAATTTGTCAGATGAGATATTAGATTCACTGACTGATGAACAATGGTTATCTATATGTTATGATGATTATGAGGAGGAATATAACTATGATCACATTACAGAAGACTTCATACGTAAATATCTGCAGAAAGTTAATTTGAGTGAAATATGTTTATGGAAAAAGTTATCGGAAGAGTTTATAAGAGAATTAGCTGATAAAGTTGATTGGGAGATTATTTCAGGAAGCCAAGACTTATCAGAAGACTTTATAAGAGAATTTGTAGATAGAGTTGATTGGAAAGAAGTATCGTATAATCAAAACCTATCTGAAGAAATTATTAGTGAGTTTATAGATAAAGTTGATTTTGATGCTATATCTTATGGAAGCAAACTCTCTGAAGCCTTTATGCGAGAACATGCAGATAAAGTTTCTTGGTGGCGCTTATCTGGAACTCAACAATTATCAGAAAACCTTATAAGAGATTACGCTGACAAAGTAGATTGGGAAATAATTTCAATGTTTCAAAATTTAACAGAAGGATTTATTGCAGAGTTCAAAGACAAAGTTCATTGGCATAACATTTCAATTTATCAACACCTCTCTGTAGAATTTATATATTTATTTAGACATTACGTAGATCGGAGAGCTATAATAAGAAAATACCGTAATAATTCCGATTTAGGTAGTATATTGAATTTAGCATTCGATGTTACAACAGATGGTTTGTTTAATGTTTAACTATTTACCTTTTATGACTATTATATCATAAAATTCGTAACCTTAATTATCTAATATTAACCCTAATTATCTTTTATGACTATTATATCATAAAAGTTATAACTTTAATTATCTAATATTAACCTTAATTATCAGATAATAACCGATCATATAAACAATCAATTTCTTTAACCAATTCTTCTTTCGATAGGGGTGTCAAAACTCATTGTCTTTTACCTTTTTACACCTATTCAACTTTTAACTCCAATCCTTTTAATTTTTCGATTACTTCATCATCTTGAATTTCTTCTATAACTTCTTTGATCATGTTGAGTTCACACTTGAAAAATTCACCTTTATATTTAAATTCATCTAATTGTTTATGCACAAGTGACTCTAACTTTTTAGCATCATTTGTCTTATACGTTTCTTCATAATAAAATAATTCGAAGTCAAGTCTAAACTCATTAAACTGACCTAAGCGTTGTACAAGGTTTTTTGTATAACCCACTTTATATATATTCTTCTCTTGGTGCTGTTTGGTAGTTGCTATATAAACAAAACCTGACTTATCATTATCTTTTTCCAATTGAGACCATGTTTTTATTTCTTGGAACAAGTCTGGATGAACATATGTACCACTGATTATCCTTTGACTTCCTCCACTAACCACGTAATATATTTTTTGAGATTGATGCTCTTCTTCTAATCTTTTTATTAGTGTTGCTGATTCTTTATTTCTCAGCCAATGTTTAAATTTTTTTCCTCCGTCTTGACACAACTTAGGAGCGTTGAAATATCCTGTTGATTTGTCTATAATCAACTTAAAATCACCAAACAGACCGTACCAGTAATCATCTTTAATCTGTTCATAGCAAATATCATTTAAACTAGGAGAATTATCCATAGTACTCATATTTATTATATATAATGCTTATTTAATCATTTTTGAAATCGTTACACCCTTACATAATCATCTAACACAGAGAGTAACGGTTCGCTAGCCTTTTATGGAATAATAGCCATAAAAGACATTTATATATTTACACTACAACATTACTTTTATCTATCCAACTATTATGCGAATCATCAAAACCTAGCCATTTAACATATACTTTGTCACTTTTCTTTCTTAACACCTTTTCCACCAAGTATTCATCTTTATGTTTCGTCTTTAATAGTTCTGGTTCGTAAAATCTACCTTGTACATCCTCTTCTTTTAAATCTTTAATTCAATATGTGGGTGGATTAGATGGAATAACTTCACTAATAACAAATACTTCTGTTGACCAATTAGGTGTATATCCTTTCTCAAATAACCCTTTCGACTTACTTATACGAACATGATCACCTAACTTGTATTTGGGCTTAACACGCTTATATTCTTTTTGATACACTTTCTCTAATATTGTTCGCTCATTCTTCTTATTAACTTCTATAGGCTTTAAACCAATTGTTCTATGTACTCTATTATTATACTCACTAACCAGTGTTGGTAATATCTCTATCCATTTATAATTCCCTTGTGTTGTGAACCTTTTCCACATGTTTTGTTTAAGTGTTCGATTAAATCTCTCAACAACAGAAGCTTTCTTACCACTATAGGTTGAGTAGTGATTAATCTTATTTTCCTCCATTAACTTCTTAAACTCTTTATTGTAAAACTCTTTACCTTGATCAGTTTGTAAGTTACTAGGTTTTCTCGTTCTTAATATGGATTCGAATGCTTCTGTAACATTCTTACCACTCTTATCTTTAACAGGAACAGCAAACGCATATTTCGAGAACACATCTATAATCGTTAGAAGATACTTATAACCTTTATTTATTTTGGAAACACCTTTTAACACACCACTATCCATTTCAACAAGATCAGCTTGCCAAAGATCATCGATACCTTTTATAACTACGCTTAATCTGTCAAAGTTTTTTCTAGATGGTTTGTGAATTTCTTCTATAATGTTTTCTCTAACACCTTTACCATCATATAGTCAATCATCCTTTTTAACGAATTGAGTTTTAGTAACACCACATACAGAACAAATACCTTTCTTTAGATATCTTCCATTCTTTGTTTGTTCAATTCTAATGGTATCTTTCTTGGTATCTGTCGATTTCTTACACTTAACACAATACATCCTGTTTATTATATAGAAAATCAATAACTATCGCTGTTTAATATTATGCTATCAACATTCTCACCATCATCATCACTATCTTCGTCTTCTCTTTCTACATGCATAAGAAGCAATAGTAATTTACCATGTTTCAGATCAGAATCTTTAGATGGTCTAACTGCTAATTTATCATTTGTATTAAAGTGCAATGGAAAAGTTTCAACTAGAGAATCATTTAAATATATATCTATATAATACGTATTGTAAGATGACTCTATATGCATTATCCTACCTTTATAAAGAAATTTGTATGTGATAGATAGATTATGTATTAAAAAGAACGGAGTTTCAACATTTTCTGATATCAATCGACTATGAAGCTCTATAACATAACTCCGTTTGATGAAGTTAAGCTCTTCTTTTAACATGACAATATCTTTTCTCACAACTGTATTATCTAACTCTAATGTCATTTTAACATTACCAAAGATATCCATATTTATTGTATAGCAAACGTCCTTAGAAAAGCTCTCTTTCTATGTACATTACAACAAACAATAATTGTCCTTCTTCCATAGCAGAATTTTAATTTGGTTTAATCGTAATTATATCGCTCTTGTTAAAGTTAAAAGGTAAATTTTCAATCAAAGAATCACCTAAATATATCTCTAGAAAGTATTTATCCAAACTTAATTCCATGTGCATTATTTTCCCATTATAGAGAAATTTGTAACCATTAGAGAGATTAAATATTCTAAAGATTGGCTCCTTAACGTTTTTAGCTCTCAATCGACATAATAGAGGTATGGTTTCTTTCTGCATAATCAATTTAGTAGTATCCATCCTAACTTTTGAAAATCTTCTTTCTTGATGTATGTGTCTTGTAACGTTTCTAATGCATCTTCAAATCGTTTTCTATCGTTCTCTAATTGAACTTCTATTGATCTAACTTGACTTACACTAACAACATCATTTAAGTTCTCCAACAATTTTAATTTTTCTTCACTAATATCAACATCACCTTTTCTATCTACAACATTACCAAATATATCCATACTCATTTATTATACAGAAATTGTCCATCCTAATTTTTCAAAACATTTCTTTAGCATCTCTATTTGTTTAGATGAGTGTTTAAAATCAATATCAACATGAACATCGTGCTTTTTCAACAGATGGTACAATACACATTTCAGGTTAATAAACAATACTCTTTTTGGATACAGTTCTTTAAAGGTTTTGTATAAGTTTTCGAAGTCGCCTATAAGTGTTTCTTCCATATGTCGTAAGTTTAATGGTTTTTGATCGGTAAGGTGATAGTGTATTAAATAGACATCATCATAATATTTTGTGTATTTGTTTTTCTTTAGTACTTCTAGAACATCTTTTGTTGATATTAAATGTTTTGATTTATCTCTAAATGCATCATTTAACACCTTGAACACCTCTTCAGGAATAATTCTATACTGTAAAGCTTGTAAACGAGATAACTGTAACTTAAATCTTTTTATAGTATCATACCATGGTTTTCTTACGCAAGCTCTCATTCCTTCATTAGTACTGTAAACAAAACCATTCGCTACAGAACAATAATCACAAATGTATGTACTCCTACCTTTTGTTAATGACTTACAACCACAATTACTGCATTTTAATGGTCTAGAGCTATAATTTGACAACAACTCCTTTAAGGTAATTATTGGATATAACTTTACCAACTCTTCTTCCGTGTACAAAAATTTTGGTATTAACATTTTCCATAACTGAACAACTGTATATGCGTTGTTTTTATCTTTTAAGTCTATCTTACTAACATCCCGAAAATACCAATTAAAATTAAATCTAACTAGTGCATCTAGTTCATCCTCATGCTTCTCAAAATAATCTAAAAATCTACTGTGTATAGCTTCCATATTTATCTTAAAACAAAACTTTTATGAATATAAACCATAAAAGTACTTAAACTTAATAATATTTAATCATTTTTAATCATATACACAACATCAC